>NC_042977.1:49978804-50076304 GCF_901001165.1 Salmo trutta
TAGTAGTGGTGGTAGTAGTGGTAGTATTAGTAGTGGTAGTGGTGGTAGTAGTAGTGGTAGTTGTATTAGTAGTAGTGGTGGTAGTAGTAGTGGTAGTTGTATTAGTAGTGGTGGTAGTAGTAGTGGTAGCAGTAGTGGTAGTTGTATTAGTAGTAGTGGTAGTAGTAGTGTTAGTAGTAGTAGTAGTGGTGGTAGTTGTATTAGTAGTAGTGGTGGTAGTAGTGGTAGTATTAGTAGCAGTAGTGGTGGTAGTAGTAGTGGTAGTTGTATTAGTAGTGGTGGTAGTGGTAGTAGTAGTGTTAGTAGTAGTAGTAGTGGTAGTTGTATTAGTAGTGGTGGTGGTAGTAGTAGTGGTAGTTGTATTAGTAGTAGTAGTGGTAGCAGTAGTGGTGGTAGTAGTAGTGGTAGTTGTATTAGTAGTAGTGGTAGCAGTAGTGGTGGTAGTAGTAGTGGTAGTTGTATTAGTAGTAGTGGTAGTAGTAGTGGTAGCAGTAGTGGTGGTAGTAGTAGTGGTGGTAGTAGTAGTAGTAGTGGTAGTAGTAGTGGTGGTAGTAGTGGTAGTAGTAGTGGTAGTTGTATTAGTAGTAGTGGTAGCAGTAGTAGTGGTAGTTGTATTAGTAGTAGTAGTAGTAGTAGTAGTAGTAGTAGTGGTAGTTGTATTAGTAGTAGTGGTATTAGTAGTAGTGGTAGCAGTAGTGGTAGTAGTAGTAGTGGTAGTTGTATTAGTAGTAGTAGTGGTGGTAGTAGTAGTGGTAGCAGTAGTAGTAGTGGTGGTAGTTGTATTAGTAGTAGTAGTGGTGGTAGTAGTAGTAGTGGTGGTAGTTGTATTAGTAGTAGTAGTGGTAGCAGTAGTGGTGGTAGTAGTAGTGGTAGTAGTAGTAGTAGTAGTAGTGGTAGTAGTGGTAGTAGTAGTAGTGGTAGTTGTATTAGTAGTAGTGGTAGTTGTATTAGTAGTGGTGGTAGTAGTAGTGGTAGCAGTAGTGGTGGTAGTAGTAGTGGTAGTTGTATTAGTAGTGGTGGTAGTAGTAGTGGTGGTAGTAGTAGTGGTAGTTGTATTAGTAGTAGTGGTATCTAGCATAAACAGTGCTCAGGGAGTTTATTGTTTGTGCTTTTCTTTTAACTAATTTCTGTCTTCTATTCATGTGAGGTTCTAGTAACCAATTTCTGTGTTCATACAAGTGGCTGACTGTACAAATCCTCACTTATCAGTAGCTGCATTATGGCAGTACGACCAGATCTTGTTTGGAGAACAAACAAAAGATATCTCAGTTTCAAGGTCTCAGCTTAGAGAGGAGAAACCTCGTGAGGAATCACATGTTATGAACCAGTCTTGGTCTGTTACATGAATCGAAAAAATGATAATGATGAATTAATTATGCTAAATCATGCAAATATAACTTGTCTGTGTATAGCTGTGTATAAAACAACTGCTGGGAGAGTTCCTGATTGACATGTGTACTAGCACGCTGACAATAAACAATGATTTATTTAAAGATTGACTTTGAGTGTCCCTGTGTAAGAATTTCCACTGCACAGTGTACGAAAAATAGCGTTCCAAAGAAGAGTCAGAAATAAGTTGTACAATATTTTAAAGTGTAACTGCTGAAGCAAGTCACACTAATAAAAGAAAACTAAGATTAAAAGTAATATGACAGAGTGTCACCTTGGCAACAGCTCCTGGAGATTGACCAGGAGTTTGTTGTTGGTTGTTTGAAACGTTACTTGGACGTGTAATCTCCTGTAATATAGAAAAACACCATCACATTCTGTAGGTTCTGGCAGTGACTCAAGTTGTAGAAAGTTGGTTTGGTAGAACTCCTTTCAAAATACCTTCAAAAATGGGTCCAGTTTCTGTTGTTTCTTCGCTCTCTCCCCCATGGTCTTATGCATATGCAACAGCACAGTGATATTCTGCCACTATCATATGGTAATGAGGAAACCTTCAAAATAAAAGCCCGCATTTCAACACATTGTAATATCATTAGCTGAATAATAACATAAAAATGGCCATTGATTAAAATGATATTGTGCCAACAAGAAAAGGCGATAAGTTATTTATGAGATTTAAAAAAATATTTAAGACCAATTATGAAAACTACAATGTTTATTATCCTGTTGTCTTGTCACTTTATCCCTACCTATATGCACATATCTACCTCAATTACCTCGTACCCCTGCACATCGACTCAGTACAGGTACCCCGTGTATATAGACAAGTTATCGTACCTCATTATGGATGTATTTATTGTGTTATTATTCCTCTGTGCATTGTTGGGAAGGACCAAGGTTAGTAAGCATTTCACTGTTAGTCTACACCTGTTGTTTACAAAGCATGAGATAAATTAAATGTGATACTAACCAAATACAGTGCCTTGAAAAGGTATTCATATCCCTTGAATTTATTCACATAATTTTTTATTGTTTTACAAAGTGGGATTGAAATGGATTTAAATTGTAATTTTTTTGTCAACAACCTCCACAATGTTCCCTCTAAGCTGCGCGTGTTTGTCTGCTGCACAGAATAAATATCAGCCCAAGGACAGAAGCACAAGATTAAATTTCACTGAACTTTCTGGAGGTTTTCCCTGTTAGTTAACACTATCAACACAACATTAGTCACTTTCAATACAACACTTTCAATACAAGCGTCACGGTACGTTTCCCACTGAAGCGTTACCTTTCCTACTGAAGCGTTACGGTACGTTTCCCACTGAAGCGTTACGGTACGTTTCACACTGAAGCGTTACGGTACGTTTCCCACTGAAGCGTTACGGTACGTTTCACACTGAAGCGTTACGGTACGTTTCACACTGAAGCGTTACGGTACGTTTCACACTGAAGCGTTACGGTACGTTTCCTACTGAAGCGTCGCGGTACGTTTCATACCATTTACATTTTAAAAAAATTGTAATTTAGCAGACGCTCTTATCCAGGGTGGAAACAAAATACAATATTAAAAATAAAATACATCAAATTATCATTTTTTCCCCCAAAGTTGGTTGCAATGCTGTGAAAAACAGTTGTACTGTACAGGTGCAAAAATGTTTTATATTCCCAAAGTTTTGCATGTCTTTGCAGCGGGACTCTTATTTTGAAGAAAATAAATCTACAATTGTGCCGCCAGCATAATATCCTGCTGCTAGGAGAACGGTAATCAACTACAGAAGAGTATTAGGGCCAAGCGAAGACAAAACAGAAAAATGATGTACTTAAAGGTCGACTTTAAGCAAAAACAACGGCTTTAAACTGTATAATTGACCAATACCACATCATGGCAGGTCATTTAATGTTTAAAAATAACAAAATGGCTGAATAAGATATTTAACTACAGAAGTGCCATTTCTTACAGATCTCTACAGCTTCTGTCCAAAAACAAATCCTGTAAAATGATATCAACACATACTGGAGGACAGTGGAGGCTGGTGAGGGGAGGACGGCTCATAATAATGGCTGGAATGGAGCGAATGGAATACAATTCCATCAATTCCGCTCCAGCCTTTACCACGAGCCCATCCTCCAGAATTAAAGGTATCACCAACCTCCTGTGCTGGAAGAGTTACTGGCTAGCTACAGTGGCTAGCTTAGCTAACAAACTAGCTACAGTGGCTAGCTTAGCTAACAACCTAGCTACAGTGGCTAGCTTAGCTAACAAACTAGCTACAGTGGCTAGCTTAGCTAACAAACTAGCTACAGCGGCTAGCTTAGCTAACAACCTAGCTACAGTGGCTAGCTTAGCTAACAAACAAGCTACATTGGTTGCTGAGCGCATGACCAGAAAAACACATGGATGAACCACTAAAGCCACACACCATATCTGTTTGAAAATTGAGAAAGAGGCAGAGTTGACCGTTTTTGTGCCTAAAGTTGGCCTAAAAAAAAAAGTAATATATATTTTTATAAACCTGCATTAATAACACTTCAAATTGTCAGAATGTTGAGAATAAAGTTGTATTATTTTGAAACTAGTCTAAATTAAACTTATAGAACAAAGTCAAAATATTTCAAGAATAAAGTGTAAATTTAATTTCAAGAACATCCTTCCTCCTCAGACCTTACTCCTCCCCTAGCCAAGTATCAACCCTCCCGTAGTCAAGTATCATCACTCCTCCTAAACCCTCCCGTAGTCAAGTATCACCACTCCTCCTAAACCCTCCCTTAGTCAAGTATCACCACTCCTCCTAAACCCTCCCTTAGTCAAGTATCACCACTCCTCCTAAACCCTCCCTTAGTCAAGTATCACCACTCCTCCTAAACCCTCCCTTAGTCAAGTATCACCACTCCTCCTAAACCCTCCCCTAGTCAAGTATCACCACTCCTCCTAAACCCTCCCTTAGTCAAGTATCACCACTCCTCCTAAACCCTCCCTTAGTCAAGTATCACCACTCCTCCTAAACCCTCCCTTAGTCAAGTATCACCACTCCTCCTAAACCCTCCCCTAGTCAAGTATCACCACTCCTCCTAAACCCTCCCCTAGTCAAGTATCACCACTCCTCCTAAATCCTCCCCTAGTCAAGTATCACCACTCCTCCTAAATCCTCCCCTAGTCAAGTATCAACCCTCCCCTAGTCAAGTATCACCACTCCTCCTAAACCCTCCCCTAGTCAGTTATGAAATTAGTTCCTAATATGTATTTCATACCATGCTGATCCCAGAGGTCATGTGATTATGGCTGAGTAAAAAATCCTGCTGTAGCCTACTGCCTTCAAAATGTTTGACTTTATTCTCGAAATTTTATTTCTACTTTATTCTCAATTTTATTTAAAAAAATGTATTCTGAAAATATTTCTACTTTATTCTTGAATTATTGCGACTTTAACTCAATTTTACTTAGACTTTTTTCTCTAATTAATTGTGACTTATTCTCTTAAGTATTTCGAGTTTTTGATAGCACCCCCCATGCAATGTATTCCCCCCCATGCAATGTATTCCCCCCCATGCAATGTATTCCCCCCCATGCAATGTATTTCCCCCCCATGCAATGTATTTTCCCCCCCATGCAATGTATTTTCCCCCCCATGCAATGTATTTCCCCCCCATGCAATGTATTTCCCCCCCATGCAATGTATTTCCCCCCATCTTCACTGGCCCTAATCCAGGCTGTATCACAACCGGCTGTTTGTTGCGGTTCTGGTGCGTTTACCCCCTTAGTTCGGACTGTTCGGTTCATTTGGACTGGTGTGAACACTATAATGTAACAAAGAGTCGAACTGTGATTCGAACTAAAGCTCAAAATTATTTTGAGAAAACATTTTTCCACGAACATTTGATTAAACTGTGATTTACCTGATTCAAAATCGTATCATATGTTTTATGATACCAAAAGCTCAATTTCCATGAAGTTCTCTGTCACTGAGAAGAAAACAGGATATCAGCCGACTCGATCCTAGAAAATGGCGCGATAAGATTTGGGACAGATCAAAGCTGCTCGATCAAGGACTACTTTCTTTATAGTAACTCTGTGCATACTGGAACGATGTATTAATGTATAAACATATATAGCTTTTTTTTATTGATAAATCATATTTCTGGATTTAAGCATGTCATGATCTAAAAACCAACCTGTTTCACTCAGAGATCATAACAGCGGGATAGTTATTCCAAAACGACAGGACAGTCCACGAGAACTGTGAGCAGCATAAACTATTATCTAACGCTGTGTTGATGACCTGGGCAGAATAACATTACATAAAACCAGCAGACCGTCTCAGAAGGCGACAGAAAGATGAGGATGAATGTATTTTTGGCGGGCAGTGGTTTAAATAGTCCCGCCATAGAGGAAGTATCGGGTATACCCACCACAACGGAACACGATTGGTTGATCAAATCGCCCTGTTCCCTGAGCGACTTTTACAATCTTCCGCAGACCAAAAAAGGCAATAATGTGTATTAAATATTTAGATATATTTTTTTAAATCACAAAATATTCAACACTCTTTTGGTGTTCCTTGACCTGGAATTAAATGATGTAGGTTGTATTTAACAGTTGTTTGTAATAAACTGGAACGCAGCCAGGCTGAACACCTGGTAAGTGCTCACATGACCTGTACCTGACTAGCAGCCAACTCACCAGTAGCCTACTGCCTGCTAGCTAATGTCCTTCATCCTCAGGCTTTATTTACCCAGACCTCTGGTTAGGGCTGTTTAAAAGTGGAACTAGCTGCATTTTAGCAATATGAAATCTTATTAAAAAAAATCTGCTAATATACACCCCCAGGAAGAATATGACACTTAAAAAAAATTCTGACAAATGAGCACTTAGATGTGGTAATTTTCACGTTTTGATAAATTCTTACTATATGTAATTCCCAAACATTGTAAGGCAATTGTGAAAATTCCATACCAATTTAGCTGCCCCTTGGAGGATCTAGCCCGAGGAGGAGTGGGGACGATCTTAGGCATGCTGCAAGGAGGCATGAGGACTGCAGATGTAGCCAGGGCAATAAAATGCATTGTCCGTACTGTGAGACGCCTAAGACAGCGCTACAGGGAGACAGGACGGACAGCTGATCGTCCTCGCAGTGGCAGACCACGTGTAACAACACCTGCACAGGATCGGTACACCCGAACATCACACCTGCGGGACAGGTACAGGATGGCAACAACAACTGCCCGAGTTACACCAGGAACGCACAATCCCTCGATCCAGTGCTCAGACTGTCCGCAATAGGCTGAGAGAGGCTGGACTGAGGGCTTGTAGGCCTGTTGTAAGGCAGGTCCTCACCAGACATCACCAGCAACAACATCGCCTATGGGCACAAACCCACCGTCGCTGGACAAAACAGGACTGGCAAAAAGTGCTCTTCAGGGGTGATGGTCAGATTTGCGTTCATCGCCGAAGGAATGAGCGTTACACCGAGGCCTGTACTCTGGAGCGGGATCGATTTGGAGGTGGAGGGTCCGTCATGGTCTGGGGCGGTGTGTCACAGCATCATCCGACTGAGCTTGTCATTGCAGGCAATCTCAACGCTGTGCGTTACAGGGAAGACATCCTCCTCCCTCATGTGGTACCCTTCCTGCAGGCTCATCCTGATGTAGGCCACTGTGTTCTTGGGGACCTTCAATGCTGCAGACATTTTTTGGTTTCCTTCCCCAGATCTGTGCCTCGACACAATCCAATATCCCAGAGCTCTACGGACAATTCCTTCAACCTCATGGCTTGTTTTTTTTGTCTGACATGCACTGTCAACTGTGGGACCTTATATAGACAGGTGTGTGCTTTTCCAAATCATGTCCAGTCAATTGTATTTACCACAGGTGGACTCCAATCAAGTTATAGAAAAAGCTAAATTTCAAGTCTCATAGCAAAGGGTCTGAATACTTGTGTAAAGAAGGAGTCCGTTTTTTTTATTCTTAATACATTTGCAAAAAATTCTAAAAGACCTGTTTTCACTTTGTCCTTATGGGATATTGTGTGTAGATTGATGAGGGAAATGTTTTATTTAATCCATTCTAGAATAAGGCTGTAACTTAAAACAAAATGTTGAAAAAGTCAAGGGGGGTCTGAATACTTTCCGAATGCACTGTATCTCCATATTATATACAGGAGAACATCTAGGACATTGATTATGTCGCTACTATCAGAATGTAGTCAACTGATTACCTGAAATCAATGCAGTAATATTTCCCCAAAAATCTCCTTTTAATTTAATGTTTCTCATCAAAACACAAACTTTCACTCCGCCGCTCCGATATGTTGCTTTTGGTATATTGGTCCATTTATACTAAAGAGAGACTTTAAGTGTGTAGCTTTATAGGTTCTAGTGTGACATCCTTGAATGTGTATTTGGGGGGGGGAGGACAGATGCTTTTAAACTTTTCTATACATTTTTATTATACGACAGTATAATAGACTGGTTTAGACATTTGCGGTGTACAGTAAAGAAAAATAAGACGTACAGGGGTTTTGGCTTTTCAGATTTTTTTATTTTTTTTGATTGATGTTCAAAATGTTAAAATGAAAAAAAACAGGATTTTCTGAAAATCCAGCCACGTTCAGGACTGATTTAATGGATGTTTTTGTGTTGACTCAATCCACACGACAGCAGAATATTGTCTGCAGAGTAGTTGGTTTGCTGTCGTCACCATTGCGAGCTTGTTTAGTTGGTTTCTGTATACATGCAGTACGAGTTCCGGTAGAAGTCTGTTTAATTGAATAACAAAATGTTACCATAAAGAAAACAAAACAATTGCACCTTTGGGTATTGCACACCTGAAGTAACGCCAAGGGGGGTGGGGGTCAAAAGGGTGTATTCACTAGTGCACACCGTAAGCAAACGGAAAAACGTTTTGCAATAACAAGAGTTTCTATTGGACCATTTTAGGTAGGTCCCCGCGCCGTTTCGTTTGGTTCCAATACGTCCATGGAAAAAAAATCAAGCGACCAAAAATAATCTTTAAAATGTTTCCTTATTGAAGTTGCACACTGCAGTGCGAGGATAAGGAAGCCACTGACACACGCATAACAATGAGCATCTCTCCAGAAAACTAGGTGCTGTTCATTAGGGCACGTCACAGAAAATATTTTGCAACAGAGACCCAAAACAGAGAGCGTTTCTTAAATGGACAACTCCAACTCAGGCGGACACAACAGAGCCATATTAAAATTAGCGCAAAACGTTTTGCAGTGGAAAATGAAAACAAGTGTTCCTTATTGGATAGGGTAGTTCAGTTAATCCCTTCCTGTTTCAGTCCGTTTGGTGCCTAATGAACACGACCCAGGAGGAATGAAAACCTCAAAGCAACCATTTTA
The DNA here is from genome assembly GCF_901001165.1 of Salmo trutta. Taxonomy (NCBI): domain Eukaryota; kingdom Metazoa; phylum Chordata; class Actinopteri; order Salmoniformes; family Salmonidae; genus Salmo; species Salmo trutta. The sequence continues at coordinate 49,987,554 of NC_042977.1, forward strand.
ATGTAATTTGTCCATAGCAGTTTATTCATTTCATTGTCCTCGTTATACTACGTCCTCAATACTGTCTGCCAACCACATTATCATCATCTTTACAATAAAATGACTATCTTTAATACATATAGTATACAAAACGTATACCTTAAATGATGTTTGTCAATGCATCTCCTGCAGATATTCATGCGTGATTGTCTGAGTTTACAGATGAGACTGTCTATCGATCGTAGCACTGGTCGTTCAAATCGTAGGCATATTGTTTTATACCCAACAAAACCCTTGACAAAACCACAATGGTCTCAAGTACATAATATTATATTGATCTTTGTTTACACACAACTTCAGATATAGGGTCATTATTTTTACGAAATGTCAACATGTCTATGGGGGGGGGGGGGGGGGGTTGTTCTGCCAAATTTAGCGACAAAATAATATTGACAGATCAAAAATAAAAAGACCTTACATTTTCTCATCCTCAAGAACAGAACTACATTATTCTTACAAATCTGTTGAGGTCCTTATTCACACAGCAGAGGGCAGTCCTGTCCCAAATCTATGGACCCCTATCCCCTATATAGCTCACTACTTTTCACCAAAGGCCTATGGGGGTCAAGTCGTGCACTAAATAGGGAATAGGGACGCTGTTCTGCATCTCTGCTACAGGAGGATCTAGTGACACAACTACAATTGTGCTGCCTAGAAAACATTCCAACAACACAACTAGAGCAAACGAACTGTAGTCCGTCCATGTCAGGAAATAAAGAACCTGGTGATCATTGGAAAAAGCTAAAGAGGCCAGACTGAAGACCCGAGGAGTGTCCTTCCTTCAAATCCTTCCTTAAACCCTTCTTTCCTCTGTGAAGAGTTGTGCCTGCAGGCACTGCATCACCAGGAGGATGCTTCCTCTCTCTCTCGCTCTCTCCTTATCTGAGTTTTTTTTAAATCTTCCTAGCTCACCGGACCGCGTGAAGTCCCTGTCAGCGGAGATGGAAGCGCTGTTTCATCAGGCAGAGCTCTGGACACCTCTCCGTTAGGTCCTCAGAGCACCCATGCTACAACAAGGCCTTCAGAGAAGACATTTCCCCAGAGTGCAGTGCTTCTGCTTTGTCCTCTAGCTACCACAGTGGAACTGGAATGCTACTCAGACTTCCTGGATCATGTGATCTGGTCAAAGGACAGAGAAGAGATGGTGCATAGGTGGAGTGGAGGGACGCTAGCTAGCTGGTAGCTAACCAGCAGCGCTAACTGTCGGTCTTGTGAAGGGATAGCAACATTAGCTAGCTGGTAGCTAACCAGCAGAGCTAGATGTCCGTCTGGTGAAGGGATAGCAACATTAGCTAGCTGGTAGCTAACCAGCAGAGCTAGCTGTCCGTCTGGTGAAGGGATAGCAACATTAGCTACCTGGTAGCTAGCCAGCAGAGCTAGCTGTCCGTCTTGTGAAGGGATAGCAACATTAGCTAGCTGGTAGCTAGCCAGCATAGCTAGCTGTCCGTCTTGTGAAGGGATAGCAACATTAGCTAGCTGGTAGCTAACCAGCAGAGCTAGCTGTCCGTCTGGTGAAGGGATAGCAACATTAGCTAGCTGGTAGCTAACCAGCAGAGCTAGCTGTCCGTTTTGTGAAGAGATAGCAACATTAGCTAGCCGCCCTGCTCAGTTTTCAGCCCCTCTCTGAAGGGATGGGAGGCAAGGCAGAACGGGAGGGTTAAAAAAAAGGGAAAAAAAGAGGTGTTGGCAGAGAGAAAGGGAGAACCAAGAGAACGTGATGGGGGGTCCGTTGCATCCGTCTCCTAGGAGATAATCTCCAGGATGTAGAAAACCAGCTCCATGATGACAGGGCCCTCACTGAGTTGACATGCCCCGCTGTGGATGACAGGGATCAGGGTACTGTCCAGGTCGCTCAGGTAATGGGGGAGGAGAGGCTGGCCGTTACTGCCCGCCAGGTAACCCACCTAGGAACAGGACAGAGACAGGTAGTTATTATTGATCGATCTATTGTCGTGGAAATTACCACTAGGGACACTTGAAGTCAATCTTAAATGAATCATTGTTAATCGTCAGCGTGCTGGATAGGTTCCAACAAACTTAATGCACCATAGTGAACGTCTGTCAGGAGCTCTAACGGGACAGTCCCGTTAGTTCCCTTATATACAGACAAGTTGTATTTGCATGATTTAGCTTATTCATCAATTCATAATTAATTAACGTTTGTTTCATTCATGTGACCGACCAATACCTCACGAGGCTTCTTCTCTCCCAAGCTGAGACCTTGAAATTGAGATATCTTTCGTTCTCAAAACAAGGTCTGGGCGTACTGCCAAAATTGCAGATACTGATAAGTGAGGATTCATTCAAAATCGGTCACTTGCATGAACACAGAAATTGGTTATTAGAACAGCACATGAATAGAACACAAGACATTTGTTATTGAAAAAGCACAAGTTTAAAACGTCCATCAAACTATCCTGGGCGCACGCACACACACACAGGTTACTGTAGAACAGTTATATTACTCTGTCACCTAGTCCGGAACCAAGTCATCACAAACAGCTTGTTGTTTCTTACCCTGATTCACAAGACAATTAACAGATGCTCTGGCTGCCCTGATTGGCAGAAATCATGTCAATTGCGTTTAACCCTTGCTCTGCATTGTTCCTTTGCAGGGACTCTGGATTGATTCTTTGTAGGGACTCTGGATTGTACCTTTGCAGGGACTCTGGATTGTACCTTTGCAGGGACTCTGGATTGTACCTTTGCAGGGACTCTGGATTGTACCTTTGCAGGGACTCTGGATTGTACCTTTGCAGGGACTCTGGATTGTACCTTTGCAGGGACTCTGGATTGTACCTTTGCAGGGACTCTGGATTGTACCTTTGCAGGGACTCTGGATTGTACCTTTGCAGGGACTCTGGATTGTACCTTTGCAGGGACTCTGGATTGTACCTTTGCAGGGACTCTGGATTGTACCTTTGCAGGGACTCTGGATTGTACCTTTGCAGGGACTCTGGATTGTACCTTTGCAGGGACTCTGGATTGTACCTTTGCAGGGACTCTGGATTGTACCTTTGTAGGGACTCTGGATTGTACCTTTGATGAAAATATATTAAACCCCCCCCATGTACCTGCTCTGAGTCGAGGGTGACCCGAAGGCTCAGCTTGGCCATGCCATCCTCCTTCAACAGTTTCAGGTGCGGGCACAACGCCACACAGAACGCCCTCGCCACGTTCTCCGTCAAACGGCTGTGATCAGCAGGGTCACTCAGACCATTGGGCTGAGCCTGGTCATCACTCTGGAGGTAGAACACCTGGAGAGAGAGGGAAATTAGACATCAATATTTCTAACACCAATCCATTCCTTTTAAATCCATGAAGGGGAGTGAACGAGTGCACACCTCTGAGAAGGGTAAGGGAGGACGACAACACGTCACACATACCTCTGTCCAGCGGATGACCTTCCCGTTGGCCTTGAACTCTGACCCTTGGAAGATCTTCACACTAGTGATGGACTCCATAGACTTCCCATCGATAGGACTGATCACTCTGTGGGGGACAGAAGAATGGGGTGGAGATTTAGTTAAAACATTTACTGTCAGTCATAGAAGGACGCAAGAAAGGCAGAGAGTACTTTATTTTTTTACATCCAAATCGATCCCTAACCTCAAGCCACTCCTGTTGATTGAGACAGGATTGGATCATTGGAAGAATATGGCAACATTACCTTGTCACCCACCCAATCAGAAGGCAAGATTAAGCTATTACTAAATGGCTTATATCTAACCAATCCCCTCAGATCTATATGAGTGTAGGGGCTAGGGGTTGGTATCTAACCAATCCCCTCAGATCTATAGGGGCTAGGGGTTGATATCTAACCAATCCCTCAGATCTATAGGGGCTAGGAGTTGATATCTAACCAATCCCCTCAGATCTATAGGGGCTAGGGGTTGATATCTAACCAATCCCCTCAGATCTATAGGGGCTAGGGGTTGATATCTAACCAATCCCTCAGATCTATAGTAGTGTAGGGGCTAGAGTTGATTTTGAATTCAGAAAACACTCACCCCTTATTGAAGTTGAGGTCATCTATCCACTGTATGTGTTTCTCCCCTGCTGCCTCCACTTCCACCCTCTCTCCTTGCCTCTCCCACCCCCCTCTCCTTGCCTCTCCCACCCCCTCTCCCTGCCTCTCCCACCCCCTCTTCCTGCCTCTCCCTGCCTCTCCCTCCCCCTCCCCCTCTTCCTGCCTCTCCCTCCCCCTCCCCCTCTTCCTGCCTCTCCCTCCCCCTCTTCCTGCCTCTCCCTCCCCCTCTTTTCCTGCCTCTCCCTCCCCCTCTTCCTGCCTCTCCCTCCCCCTCTTCCTGCCTCTCCCTCCCTCTCTCCCTGCCTCTCTCCCTCCCTCTCTTCCTGCCTCTCTCCCTCCCTCTCTTCCTGCCTCTCCTCCCTCTCTTCCTGCCTCTCCCTCCCTCTCTTCCTGCCTCTCCCTCCCTCTCTTCCTGCCTCTCCCTCCCTCTCTTCCTGCCTCTCCCTCCCTCTCTTCCTGCCTCTCCCTCCCCCTCTTCCTGCCTCTCCCTCCCCCTCTTCCTGCCTCTCCCTCCCCCTCTTCCTGCCTCTCCCTCCCCCTCTTCCTGCCTCTCCCTCCCCCTCTTCCTGCCTCTCCCTCCCCCTCTTCCTGCCTCTCCCTCCCCCTCTTCCTGCCTCTCCCTCCCCCTCTTCCTGCCTCTCCCTCCCTCTCTTCCTGCCTCTCCCTGCCTCTCCTCCCTCTCCCTGCCTCTCTCCCTCCTCCTCCCTCTCCTCTCTCCCTCCCTCTCTTCCTGCCTCTCCCTCCCTCTCTTCCTGCCTCTCCCTCCCTCTCTTCCTGCCTCTCCCTCCCTCTCTTCCTGCCTCTCCCTCCCTCTCTTCCTGCCTCTCCCTCCCTCTCTTCCTGCCTCTCCCTCCCTCTCTTCCTGCCTCTCCCTCCCTCTCTTCCTGCCTCTCCCTCCCTCTCTTCCTGCCTCTCCCTCCCTCTCTTCCTGCCTCTCCCTCCCTCTCTTCCTGCCTCTCCCCTCCCTCTCTTCCTGCCTCTCCCTCCACTTCCTCCCTTACCCCTTGTTGAAGTTGAGGTCATCTTCTATCCACTGTATGTGAACGTGTTCCTGGCCGTCCTCCTGGTCGACCAGGCCACAGGTGATACTGAAGTCCTTCATGTCCCTCAGGGCTTGCCGTAGAGCGTCCATCGTCTCTCCTGTGATCTGCACCATCACACCGTCTACAGGGGAACAACGGGTATATCACACCCCCCATCTACAGGGGAACAACGGGTATATCACACCCCCCGTCTACAGGGGAACAACGGGTATATCACACCCCCATCTACAGGGGAACACCGGGTATATCACCCCCCGTCTACAGGGGAACAACGGGTATATCACCCCCCCGTCTACAGGGGAACAACGGGTAAATCCCCCCCCGTCTACAGGGGAACAACGGGTATATCAACCCCCCCCGTCTACAGGGGAACAACGGGTATATCACCCCCCCCCGTCTACAGGGGAACAACGGGTATATCACCCCCCGTCTACAGGGGAACAACGGGTATATCACACCCCCGTCTACAGGGGAACAACGGGTATATCACCCCCCGTCTACAGGGGAACAACAGGTATATCACCCCCCGTCTACAGGGGAACAACGGGTATATCACCCCCCCGTCTACAGGGGAACAACGGGTATATCACCCCCCCCATCTACAGGGGAACAACGGGTATATCACCCCCCCCATCTACAGGGGAACAACGGGTATATCACACCCCCCCGTTTACAGGGGAACAACGGGTATATCACACCCCCCCGTCTACAGGGGAACAACGGGTATATCACACCCCCCGTCTACAGGGGAACAACGGGTATATCACACCCCCCCGTCTACAGGGGAACAACGGGTATATCACCCCCCCGTCTACAGGGGAACAAAGGGTATATCACACCCCCCCGTCTACAGGGGAACAAAGGGTATATCACCCCCCCCCCCGTCTACAGGGGAACAACAGGTATATCACACCCCCCCCCCCCCGTCTACAGGGGAAGAGCGGGTATATCACACCCCCCCCCCCCGTCTACAGGGGAACAACGGGTATATCACCCCCCCGTCTACAGGGGAACAACGGGTAAATCCCCCCCCCGTCTACAGGGGAACAACGGGTATATCACCCCCCCCCGTCTACAGGGGAACAACGGGTATATCACCCCCCCCCCGTCTACAGGGGAACAACGGGTATATCACCCCCCCGTCTACAGGGGAACAACGGGTATATCACCCCCCCCCGTCTACAGGGGAACAACGGGTATATCACCCCCCCCGTCTACAGGGGAACAACGGGTATATCACACCCCCCCGTCTACAGGGGAACAACGGGTATATCACCCCCCCCCGTCTACAGGGGAACAACGGAGATATCACACCCCCCCGTCTACAGGGGAACAACGGAGATATCACACCCCCCCGTCTACAGGGGAACAACGGGTATATCACCCCCCGTCTACGGGGGAACAACGGGTACATCACCCCCCCCCCGTCTACAGGGGAACAACGGGTATATCACCCCCCGTCTACAGGGGAACAACGGGTATATCACACCCCCGTCTACAGGGGAACAACGGGTATATCACACCCCCGTCTACAGGGGAACAACGGGTATATCACCCCCCGTCTACAGGGGAACAACAGGTATATCACCCCCCATCTACAGGGGAACAACGGGTATATTACACCCCCCATCTACAGGGGAACAACGGGTATATCACCCCCCCATCTACAGGGGAACAACGGGTATATCACCCCCCCGTCTACAGGGGAACAACAGGTATATCACCCCCCCCCCATCTACAGGGGAACAACGGGTATATCACACCCCCCCGTTTACAGGGGAACAACGGGTATATCACACCCCCCCCGTCTACAGGGGAACAACGGGTATATCACCCCCCCCGTCTACAGGGGAACAACGGGTATATCACCCCCCCGTCTACAGGGGAACAACGGGTATATCACCCCCCATCTACAGGGGAACAACGGGTATATCACCCCCCCCGTCTACAGGGGAAGAGCGGGTATATCACACCCCCCCGTCTACAGGGGAACAACGGGTATATCACCCCCCGTCTACAGGGGAACAACGGGTATATCACCCCCCCGTCTACAGGGGAACAACGGGTATATCACCCCCCCCGTCTACAGGGGAACAACAGGTATATCACACCCCCCCCCCATCTACAGGGGAACAACGGGTATATCACCCCCCCTGTCTACAGGGGAACAACGGGTATATCACCCCCCCCCGTCTACAGGGGAACAACGGGTATATCACCCCCCCCCCCATCTACAGGGGAACAACGGGTATATCACCCCCCCCCCATCTACAGGGGAACAACGGGTATATCACCCCCCCTGTCTACAGGGGAACAACGGGTATATCACCCCCCCCGTCTACAGGGGAACAACGGGTATATCACCCCCCCCCCCCGTCTACAGGGGAACAACGGGTATATCACCCCCCCCCCCCCGTCTACAGGGGAACAACGGGTATATCACACCCCCCCTTCTACAGGGGAACAACGGGTATATCACACCCCCCCTTCTACAGGGGAACAGGTATATCACCCCCCCCCTTCTACAGGGGAACAACGGTTATATCACCCCCCCCGTCTACAGGGGAACAACGGTTATATCACCCCCCCGTCTAGAGGGGAACAACGGAGATATCACACCCCCCCCGTCTACAGGGGAACAACGGGTATATCACCCCCCGTCTACAGGGGAACAACGGGTATATCACACCCCCCCGTCTACAGGGGAACAACGGGTATATCACCCCCCCCGTCTACAGGGGAACAACAGGTATATCACCCCCCCCCCGTCTACAGGTGAACAACGGGTATATCACCCCCCCGTCTACAGGGGAACAACGGGTATATCACCCCCCGTCTACAGGGGAACAACGGGTATATCACCCCCCGTCTACAGGGGAACAACGGGTATATCACCCCCCCGTCTACAGGGGAACAACGGGTATATCACCCCCCCCGTCTACAGGGGAACAACGGGTATATCACCCCCCCGTCTACAGGGGAACAACGGGTATATCACCCCCCGTCTACAGGGGAACAACAGGTATATCACCCCCCCGTCTACAGGGGAACAACGGGTATATCACCCCCACCTTCTACAGGGGAACAACGGGTATATCACCCCCCCCCCCCCGTCTACAGGGGAACAACAGGTATATCACCCCCCCGTCTACAGGGGAACAAAGGGTATATCACCCCCCCGTCTACAGGGGAACAACGGGTATATCACCCCCCCCCCATCTACAGGGGAACAACGGGTATATCACCCCCCGTCTACAGGGGAACAACAGGTATATCACCCCCCCCGTCTACAGGGGAACAACGGGTATATCACCCCCCCCCCCGTCTACAGGGGAACAACGGGTATATCACCCCCCGTCTACAGGGGAACAACAGGTATATCACCCCCCCGTCTACAGGGGAACAACGGGTATATCACCCCCCCCGTCTACAGGGGAACAACGACGGGTATATCACCCCCCGTCTACAGGGGAACAACGGGTATATCACCCCCCCGTCTACAGGGGAACAACGGGTATATCACACCCCCCCGTCTACAGGGGAACAACGGGTATATCACCCCCCCCCCCCAGTCTACAGGGGAACAACGGGTATATCACCCCCCCGTCTACAGGGGAACAACGGGTATATCACCCCCCGTCTACAGGGGAACAACAGGTATATCACCCCCCCGTCTACAGGGGAACAACGGGTATATCACCCCCCCCCCCCCAGTCTACAGGGGAACAACGGGTATATCACCCCCCCCCCAGTCTACAGGGGAACAACGGGTATATCACCCCCCCCGTCTACAGGGGAACAACGGGTATATCACACCCCCCCGTCTACAGGGGAACAACGGGTATATCACACCCCCCGTCTACAGGGGAACAACGGGTATATCACCCCCCCCGTCTACAGGGGAACAACGGGTATATCACCCCCCCCCGTCTACAGGGGAACAACGGGTATATCACCCCCCCCCGTCTACAGGGGAACAACGGGTATATCACACCCCCCGTCTACAGGGGAACAACGGGTATATCACCCCCCCGTCTACAGGGGAACAACGGGTATATCACCCCCCCCCCGTCTACAGGGGAACAACGGGTATATCACCCCCCCCCCGTCTACAGGGGAACAACGGGTATATCACCCCCCCCCGTCTACAGGGGAACAACGGGTATATCACACCCCCCGTCTACAGGGGAACAACGGGTATATCACCCCCCCGTCTACAGGGGAACAACGGGTATATCACCCCCCGTCTACAGGGGAACAACGGGTATATCACACCCCCCCATCTACAGGGGAACAACGGGTAGCCTAACAGGTGGGTGAACTGGAGTACCTTCAACGATGCTGGTCTTGGCCAGGTGTCCTGCCTTTAGAGAACCACTAAACACAAAGAAGCAGGCGCCGGTCACTGAAAGAAAAAAACAACAATAAATACTGCTTTTAAAATCGCCATGACATTTCCATTTAAATCGTAAGCCATCTGAAGGGGCGGGATTCAACACTAAACGCCATCTATGGTTTTGTTAGTCCACTTCCCAGACTTAAATGACTCTCCGTTGTCGTGCGTCTACCTTACCTTTGCGTGGTTGATGGTGAATGCTGATGGCCTGCGTCTGGTAGTTTCCGTCGTCGTTCTGAACACACACCAGGTGGGAGTCGGCCCGCTCGTTGAAACAAGCCCCCATGGCCAAGACGTGCTCATCGGACTTGTTCATAGCCTTCATTAGCTGCAGGGGACATAAATACTTGTTCATAGCCTTCATTAGCTGCAGGGGACATAAATACTTGTTCATAGCCTTCATTAGCTGCAGGGGACAGAGAATACGGTTGTGTCATTAAAAGGTCAAATCTGTAACGTCACCAGACTAACCCTGCCACTTTTTCATAGCAGGGGGTAGAAATAACATTTCATACGTCTCTGTTGTAGCTGTGAGGAAAATACTAATATTTCATTAAAAACAATAGCATGCCCTGGAGTGTAGAGTTTTGGGGGAATTGGGTTTGAGACAAAGACCCTCTAAACCAGATCGGTTCTGAACTGCCTGTTCAAACAGGTCTCTAAATTAGATCAGATTTTTAAAGATTTTTTCTGAGGTCTTGGCTGATTTCTTTTGATTTTCCCATGATGTCAAGCAAAGAGGCACTGAGTTTGAAGGTAGGCCTTGAAATACATCCACAGGTACACCTCCAATTGACTCAAATGATGTCAATTAGCCTATCAGAAGCTTTTAAAGCCATGACATCATTGTCTGGAATTTTCCAAGCTGTTTAAAGGCACAGTCAACTTAGTGTATGTAAACTTCTGACCCACTGGAATTGTGATACAGTGAATTATAAGTGAAATAATCTGTCTGTAAACAATTGTTGGAAAAATGACTTGTGTCATTCACAAAGTAGATGTCCTAACCGACTTGCCAAAACTATAGTTTGTTAACAAGAAATGTGTGGAGTGGTTGAACAACGAGTTTTAATGACTCCAACCTAAGTGTATGTAAACTTCTGACTTCACCTGTATATGTGATTGACATTTCTAAACTGTAATTCACAAGGAAGAAAACAAGTGAGAATCTGGAGCGTTTTAGACAGACTGTTAAGAGCGTTCATACGAGCTGTTGTGAAAACAGTCCACGCGTCATATCCCTGGGTTACCATATGTTAGAACGGCAGGAGCCACGCATTGAATAACAGATTACTGCTATTAGCCCATAGAAACACATTGAATAACAGATTACTGCTATTAGCCAATAGAAACACATTGAATAACAGATTACTGCTATTAGCCAATAGAAACACATTGAATACCAGATAGTCCCCAGGGGAGGAGGAGGGGGGAAACTAAGCTAAATGGAATTGATTTCTCTCGGGAGAGAAAAACATAGTTAGACTGTCGTTTTACTATTCAACTCAACGCTGCTATTGTTATTTAAATTTGGTAGAGAGGCTTGTGTTTCTTAACCAGGTAACGGTAGCTAACTAAGGCTGTTGGTGACTAGTTAGCAATGGGGAAGCAAGAGATTATAAAATCGGGAACGTGGAGCCCGTCTGCCCATGCTCAGGCCCGCGTGTAGGGGCCCTAGAGGCCCGCGTGTAGGGGGCCGCGTGTACCAGGTGTGGCTCGTCCTTCCCACTGCTAAACACAACTGCGCATCTCTGCTGCTAATATTAATTATGTTCATTACCAAAGAAAAAAGCTCCCACTCTCTCTCTCAAAAAAAAAAAACTCTTGTCCAGTCCACTTAAATCACAGAGAAGATCCTCTTGTTTTAGTCATAAGTGTCCTATAAATCTGAGTGACTATTTTTGTGGATGAAATTAACGCTGGTCTGTTGTCTCTGGTTGAGGAGCATGGTGACTAAAGACTGGCTGTGACCATAACTGCAAAGTGGAGGGAGGTGATAAGTTGAGCCCCCCCCCCCCCGGGAGTAGGAATCTGATTGGCTAAGCCCCACTGGGAAGTAATATGATTGGTTGAGAGCCTCACCTCGTTGTATCGGTTGCTGGGGATCTTGATGCAGGTCTTCTTCACCTCCATGTCCACCACCAGACCCTTCACCATGGACAAGGTGTACTGGTAGTTACGGAAGTCCTGTAGGTATAATATATTATATAGACCCTTCACCAGGGACAAGGTGTACTGGTAGTTACAGAAGTCCTGTAGGTACATTATATTATATTATATAGACCCTTCACCATGGACAAGGTGTACTGGTAGTTACAGAAGTCCTGTAGATATAATATATTATATTATATTATATTATATAGACCCTTCACCAGGGACAAGGTGTACTGGTAGTTACAGAAGTCCTGTAGGTATATTATATTATATTATATTATATTATATAGACCCTTCACCAGGGACAAGGTGTACTGGTAGTTACGGAAGTCCTGTAGATATAATATATTACATTATATAGACCCTTCACCAGGGACAAGGTGTACTGGTAGTTACAGAAGTCCTGTAGATATATTATATTATATTATATAGACCCTTCACCAGGGACAAGGTGTACTGGTAGTTACAGAAGTCCTGTAGATATAATATATTATATTATATTATATAGACCCTTCACCATGGACAAGGTGTACTGGTAGTTACAGAAGTCCTGTAGATATATTATATTATATTATATTATATAGACCCTTCACCAGGGACAAGGTGTACTGGTAGTTACAGAAGTCCTGTAGGTATAATATATTATATTATATAGACCCTTCACCAGGGACAAGGTGTACTGGTAGTTACGGAAGTCCTGTAGATATAATATATTATATTATATTATATAGACCCTTCACCATGGACAAGGTGTACTGGTAGTTACGGAAGTCCTGTAGATATAATATATTATATAGACCCTTCACCAGGGACAAGGTGTACTGGTAGTTACAGAAGTCCTGTAGATATATTATATTATATTATATTATATAGACCCTTCACCAGGGACAAGGTGTACTGGTAGTTACAGAAGTCCTGTAGATATATTATATTATATAGACCCTTCACCAGGGACAAGGTGTACTGGTAGTTACAGAAGTCCTGTAGATATATTATATTATATTATATTATATTATATAGACCCTTCACCAGGGACAAGGTGTACTGGTAGTTACAGAAGTCCTGTAGATATAATATATTATATAGACCCTTCACCAGGGACAAGGTGTACTGGTAGTTACAGAAGTCCTGTAGATATATTATATTATATTATATTATATAGACCCTTCACCAGGGACAAGGTGTACTGGTAGTTACAGAAGTCCTGTAGGTATATTATATTATATTATATTATATAGACCCTTCACCAGGGACAAGGTGTACTGGTAGTTACAGAAGTCCTGTAGATATATTATATTATATTATATAGACCCTTCACCAGGGACAAGGTGTACTGGTAGTTACAGAAGTCCTGTAGATATAATATATTATATTATATTATATTATATTATATTATATTATATTATATAGACCCTTCACCAGGGACAAGGTGTACTGGTAGTTACAGAAGTCCTGTAGATATATTATATTATATTATATAGACCCTTCACCAGGGACAAGGTGTACTGGTAGTTACAGAAGTCCTGTAGATATATTATATTATATAGACCCTTCACCAGGGACAAGGTGTATTGGTAGTTACAGAAGTCCTGCTCGTCAACACACATTGAGGCAAAAAGACAAGAAACAAAAATATATAAAATCAGAAAATAAACAATATACTTACAAATAATTCAAAAAGAAAAAGCCAAGTTCTTACTGCTAACAGGTTCATGATGGTGTGTCCGGTCTCTCCAAAGAGGGGTTTTCTGAACCGCACGCTGAACAGAGGACATGGGTAGACTGAAAACATAACGTAAAACGTAAATTACATCAATCTCTCTTCTAACAAGCCAAAAATATATCCATCCAAAAAAACAAACAACGCAATGCCTCTGTACTCACATCTGTACTCTGCACCCAGCCGGAACATGAGTCTGATGGGGAACACCTTGGCCCAGGGGGTCTCCCACTTCTGCAGTAACACCCCAAACAGGTAGGGGGGGTTGGGGAGCATTAGGTCCTGGAGGGACTGGAAGGACGGGGTGACGTAGAGGAAACCTCCATGCTCCCTGCTGCCCAGGAAACTCTGGGTGAAGAACGAATGGCCCAGGTGGGTCAGAACGTTACCTGGAGAGAGGAGAGAGAAGAACGTTACTTGGAGGGGAGAGGGGACGAGGGAGGAGAGGAACGAGAGGCCCAGGTGGGTCAGAATGTTACCTAGAGAGAGGAGGGAGGGGGAGAGGGGACGAGGGAGGAGAGGCCCAGGTGGGTCAGAATGTTACCTAGAGAGGGGAGGGAGGGGGAGAGGGAGGAGAGGCCCAGGTGGGTCAGAATGTTACCTAGAGAGGGGAGGGAGGGGGAGAGGGAGGAGAGGCCCAGGTGGGTCAGAACGTTACCTAGAGAGAGGAGGGAGGGGGAGAGGGGACGAGGAACGAGTGGCCCAGGTGGGTCAGAACGTTACCTAGAGAGAGGAGGGAGGGGGAGAGGGAGGAGAGGCCCAGGTGGGTCAGAACATTACCTAGAGAGAGGAGGGAGAAGAGAAAACACCGTTTAATTAGCCATTAAAGAGAGTCAGCCGAGTGGGGTGTGCTTAGTCCCCTCCCTAAGATTTACTGTCAATTACTGGCACCCCTGTTTTCAATAACTCACCTTGCAAGAATTACTACACTGAGCGTTTTTTCTAAAATGTTTTATGAGATTAGAGAACCTTCTGGAAGGGATCTTAGACCATTCCTCCTTACAGAATCTTACCAGATCCTTGATATCCTTTGTCTGTGCTTATGGACTGACCCTCTTCAATTCAAACCACAGGTTTTCAATGGGATTCAGGCATTCAGATGTAAAACTGACTAGGTAGCCCCCCCCCCCACCACTAGGTGGCAGCAGATTTGACCAGTTGAAGCTCAAAGCATGTTCTCAGGGTAATTCAATGTGTGAGAAGCTCAGAGCTTAATACACTCAAAGGATGGAGGCAGGACCCTCCTTAGTACTCAAAGAACAGAGGCAGGACCCTCCTTAGTACTCAAAGAACAGAGGCAGGACCCTCCTTAGTACTCAAAGGATAGAGGCAGGACCCTCTTTAGTACTCAAAGGATAGAGACAGGACCCTCCTTAGTACTCAAAGGATAGAGGCAGGACCCTCCTTAGTACTCAAAGGATAGAGACAGGACCCTCCTTAGTACTCCCGAGTGGCGCTGCGGTCTAAAGCACTGCATCTCAGTGCTAGAGGTGTCACTACAGACCCTGGTTCGATTCCAGGCTGTATCACAACCGGCCATGATCGGGGGGGCGCGCACAGTCGTCTGGGTTAGGGTTTGGCCGGGGTCGGGCGTCATTGTAAATAAGACATTTGTTCTTAATAACTGACTTGTCTAGTTAAATAAAAAAAGGTTCAAATAAAACTTTTTTTAAAAACACTGAAAGCAGAACGCCAAGTTGCCAAGTGACATTCCAGATACAGGGTCAGTAGCTAACCTAGTAGTCTTGATCAAACTATTGACTAACCCTCTGTAAAGACATCAAGCCAGGCCCACATAAACACTATACCTCTACAAAACAGGCAAATGTTGCACAATCCAGGTGTGGAAAGCTCTTAAAACCTCTTACATCTAGATGTTCCGCTAGCGGAACGTCTGCTCCAATATCCAATGATGGGCGTGGCGCGAAATACAAACTCCTCTAAAATCCGAAAACTTCCACTTTTCAAACATATGACTATTTTACAGCTATTTAAAGACAAGACTCTCCTTTATCTAACCAAACTGTCCGATTTCAAAAAGGCTTTACAGCGAAAGCAAAACATTAGATTATGTCAGGAGAGTACCCAGCCAGAAATAATCAGACACCCATTTTTCAAGCTAGCATATAATGTCACAAAAACCCAAATCACAGCTAAATGCAGCACTAACCTTTGATGATCTTCATCAGATGACACACCTAGGACATTATGTTATACAATACATGCATGTCTGTTCAATCAAGTTCATATTTATATCAAAAACCAGCTTTTTACATTAGCATGTGACGTTCAGAACTAGCATTCCCACCGAACACTTCCGGTGAATTTACTAAATTACTCACGATAAACGTTCACAAAAAGCATAACAATTATTTTAAGAATTATAGATACATTACCCCTCTATGCACTCGATATGTCCGATTTTAAAATAGCTTTTCGGATGAAGCACATTTTGCAATATTCTAAGTACATAGCCCGGCATCACAGGGCTATCTATTTAGACACCCAACCAGTTTAGCCTTCACCAAAATCACATTTCCTATAAGAAAAATGGTCTTACCTTTCCTGTTCTTCGTCAGAATGCACTCCCAGGACTTCTACTTCAATAACAAATGTAGGTTTGGTCCCAAATAATCCATCGTTATGTTCCATCAACTACGTTTTGTTCGTGCGTTCTAGACACTATCCCAATGCTAAATCACGGTCGTGCGCATGGCGCAGAACGTGACAAAAAAATTCTAAATATTCCATTACCGTACTTCGAAGCATGTCAACCGCTGTTTAAAACCAATTTTTATGCAATTTATCTCGTAGAAAAGCGATAATATTCCGACCGGCAATCTGCATGTCTGTAAACTGAGGGAAAAACCGAAAGACGGGGGCGGGGCAGGTCACGAGCCTAAGCATTTCTCCACTGATTGCCCACTTAGCTTTTGCTCTCGTGTGCTTCAGCCAGGGCTTTGAATTACGTCATTCCTGTTTTTCCCGGGCTCTGAGAGCCCATTGGAGACGTGGGAAGTGTCACGTAAGAGCAGAGATCCTTTGTAACAGATAGAGAGAATCAACAAGGGCATGAAATGTTCAGACAGGATACTTCCTGAACAGAACCTTCTCAGGTTTTTGCCTGCCATAGGAGTTCTGTTATACTCACAGACACCATTCAAACAGTTTTAGAAACTTTGGAGTGTTTTCTATCCAAAGCTAATAATTATATGCATATTCTAGTTTCTGGGCAGGACTAATAATCAGATTAAATCGGGTACGTTTTTTATCCAGCCGTGAAAATACTGC
Organism: Salmo trutta; assembly: GCF_901001165.1. NCBI lineage: Eukaryota > Metazoa > Chordata > Actinopteri > Salmoniformes > Salmonidae > Salmo > Salmo trutta. The sequence continues at coordinate 50,004,227 of NC_042977.1, forward strand.
CCCCTAGTCATAAGAGGTTAAAGACTTAACCAGAAAGACTCACAGCTGTAAATCGCTGCCAAAAGCTGCTTCTACAAAGTATTAAACATTTCTGTATTTAATATTCAATACATTTTTTTCACTTGTTTTCAAATGTGTCATTATTGGGTATTGTGTGTAGATGGGTGAGAATGTTTTATTTCATCCATTTTAATTCAGGCTGTAACACAACAAGAATGTGGAATAAGTCAAGGGGAATGAACACGTTCTGAAGGCACTGTTCAGGAGGGTCTCTCTCTCTCCAGGAACAGGGTTGGAATGTAAACCTCCAGGAGGGTCTCTCTCCAGGAACAGGGTTGGAATGTAAACCTCCAGGAGGGTCTCTCTCTCTCCAGGAACAGGGTTGGAATGTAAACCTCCAGGAGGGTCTCTCTCTCTCCAGGAACAGGGTTGGAATGTAAACCTCCAGGAGGGTCTCTCTCTCTCCACGAACAGGGTTGGAATGTAAACCTCCAGGAGGGTCTCTCTCTCTCCACGAACAGGGTTGGAATGTAAACCTCCAGGAGGTTCTCTCTCCAGGAACAGGGTTGGAGTTAAAACCTCCAGGAGGGTCTCTCTCCAGGAACAGGGTTGGAGTGTAAACCTCCAGGAGGGTCTCTCTCCAGGAACAGGGTTGGAGTGTAAACCTCCAGGAGGGTCTCTCTCCAGGAACAGGGTTGGAATGTAAACCTCCAGGAGAGTATCTCTCCAGGAACAGGGTTGGAATGTAAACCTACAGGAGGGTCTCTCTCCAGGAACAGGGTTGGAATGTAAACCTCCAGGAGGGTCTCTCTCCAGGAACAGGGTTGGAGTGTAAACCTTCAGGAGGGTTTCTCTCCAGGAAGAAGGATGGGTAGGCCTGATTTAGATAATACACAACACTAGAACTGCAACATTCTCTCCATCACCGTACTGACTGACTATGACTGAACCAGCAGAGACACAGACAATATGTCTGTCATTCCCCAGACTGTGGGCTTTCCCTGGTGTTGCTGTGTATATCTAAAACAACCACAGCCTGAGGCACAGAGACGTCAATGTCACACAATATTTTTAACCGCAGCATAAGGTGGAGAGTGGTGAGACAGAGGTGGCGTCCAAAATGGCTCCCTAATCCCTATGTAGTGCACTTGTTTTGCCCAAGTCCCATAGGGCTAGTAGTGTACTATATAGGGAATAAGGTGCAATAGGGCTCTGGTCTAAAGTAGTGCACTATATAGGAAATAGGGAGACATTTTGGATGCACACAGAACATTAGTGGGACACTACAGAGTGCCTCCTGGCAATGCTGTATAATATCATCCAAGTAGGCCTCCTGGTTGAGGTAACATACTGGGATTATTATTATTATTATTATTATTATAATAAATGTGAAGGCCTCCTGGTAGAGCTGTAAAATATCTTAGTAGGCCTCCTGGTGGAGGTCTCCTGATAGAGGTACATTATCCTAACCGGTGAGGGCCTCCTGGTGGAGGAATATTATCCTAACCTGTGAGGGCCTCCTGGTGGAGGAATATTATCCTAACCTGCGAGGGCCTCCTGGTGGAGGAATATTATCCTAACCTGTGAGGGCCTCATGGTGTAGGAATATTATCCTAACCTGTGAGGGCCTCCTGGTGGAGGCATATTATCCTAACCTGTGAGGGCCTCCTGGTGGAGGTATATTATCCTAACCTGTGAGGGCCTCCTGGTGGAGGTATATTATCCTAACCTGTGAGGGCCTCCTGGTGGAGGTATATTATCCTAACCTGTGAGGGCCTCCTGGTAGAGGTACAGTATGTTAAACTAACCTGTGAGGGCCTCCTGGTAGAGGTACAGTATGTTAAACTAACCTGTGAGGGCCTCCTGGTAGAGCTGTACGAAGTGGCTGAAGAGGTCCTTGGGGATGCTCTTCTCGTCAGGTAGACACTGCAGCAGCACCACCACCTCAGCCTGGCCCACTGCATGCATCCCCTTACTGGTCACATACCAACACTTTCTGTTTACGTCTACAAGGGGAGAAGGGACACCAGAGAGAGGGTTAGATAGAGTAGCCTAGGAGGGGAGAGAGGGGGTTAGATACTGTAGCCTAGGGGGGGAGAGAGGGGGTTAGATACTGTAGCCTAGGGGGGAGAGAGGGGGTTAGATACTGTAGCCTAGGGGGGGGAGAGAGGGGGTTAAATACTGTAGCCTAGGGGGGGAGAGAGGGGGTTAGATACTGTAGCCTAGGGGAGGAGAGAGGGGGTTAGATACTGTAGCCTAGGGGAGGAGAGAGGGGGTTAGATACTGTAGCCTAGGGGGGAGAGAGGGGGTTAGATACTGTAGCCTAGGGGGGGGAGAGAGGGGTTAGATACTGTAGCCTAGGGGGGGAGAGAGGGGGTTAAATACTGTAGCCTAGGGGGGGAGAGAGGGGGTTAAATACTGTAGCCTAGGGGGGAGAGAGGGGGTTAGATACTGTAGCCTAGGGGGGAGAGAGGGGGTTAGATACTGTAGCCTAGGGGGGGAGAGAGGGGGTTAGATACTGTAGCCTAGGGGGGGAGAGAGGGGGGTTAGATACTGTAGCCTAGGGGGGAAGAGAGGGGGTTAGAAACTGTAGCCTGGGGGGGAGAGAGGGGGTTAGATACTGTAGCCTAGGGGGGAGAGAGGGGGTTAGATACTGTAGCCTAGGGGGGGAGAGAGGGGGTTAGATACTGTAGCCTAGGGGGGAGAGAGGGGGTTAGATACTGTAGCCTAGGGGGGGGAGAGGGGGTTAGATACTGTAGCCTAGGGGGGAGAGAGGGGGTTAGATACTGTAGCCTAGGGGGGAAGAGAGGGGGTTAGAAACTGTAGCCTGGGGGGGAGAGAGGGGGTTAGATACTGTAGCCTAGGGGGGAGAGAGGGGGTTAGATACTGTAGCCTAGGGGGGAGAGAGGGGGTTAGATACTGTAGCCTAGGGGGGGAGAGAGGGGGTTAGATACTGTAGCCTAGGGGGGAGAGAGGGGGTTAGATACTGTAGCCTAGGGGGGGGAGAGGGGGTTAGATACTGTAGCCTAGGGGGGGAGAGAGGGGGTTAGATACTATACAGTGTATAGCAGGGTTATTCACTAACAGTCCCGGAAAGATAAACACTCAGGTTTTCATTTTCTCCTTCCATTCAGGGACTAATTCAGACCTAGGAGAGCGTACGCTCTGGTCAATCAACGACAATGGGACTAATTCAGACTCAGGTTTTCATTTTCTCCTTCTATTCAGGGACTAATTCAGACCAAAGAGGTAGAAGAAGTTAACTCACAGTTGACCAGTTTGACCATGGCCAGCAGGTTGGCGTTGAGCACAAAAACCAACGGGTCAGGACCTCCCTCCTCCAGCTGCTGCATCAGAACGATCTCAGAGGGACGCTCCTCCACCGCATAGTCTGAGGGCAGTGATGGTGGGAGGAAAACAAAAGCTTTCAAACATATCACATTGAACCCCACTGAAGAGGGCTCCCACCTTATGTACATGTACCCCCAGAACCCCTCCCAGCATGCAACATGGCCTAATTGAAAGCAGACCCAGACCACTCCCAGCATGCAACATGGGCCAATGAAAGCAGACCCAGACCCCTCCCAGCATGCAACGTGGGCCAATCAAAGCAGACCCAGACTCCTCCCAGCATGCTTCATGGGCCCATGAAAGCAGCCCCAGACTCCTCCCAGCATGCTTCATGGGCCAATGAAAGCAGACCCAGACCCTTCCCAGCATGCTTCACGGGCCAATGAAAGCAGACCCAGACCCTTCCCAGCATGCTTCACGGGCCAATGAAAGCAGCCCCCCCCATACAGCAGGATCGACAGTGAGGATGGCTAAGGTCAAGCACCTGTACTGTGGCCTCCCGTACCTCCTTTAACTCCGGTGGAGATGAGTATGGGAGGAAGTCCGTCCTCCGGAATTAGACTGATGGAGCTGCCTACAGGGCTTCCCACTGGAGCTGCAGGGGCCGAGGACAACGCCTGGAGGGAGAGGGGTGGGAGGGGTGTGGTTATAGCATATAAAGTGATAGTTGTCAAAAATGTAGGTGGACTGGTGAAGTGGACAGATCTCTGCTGTGAATGGTTGTAAATACGGTGATTGAAAGTACTTTTGGGTAATGTTTACATTTCCCAGAACACTACAGTTAAATGATCATTAATCACGGGAAGATTTCCCTTCACATTCTGTAAATAATGAGTGGCAGCTCTTAAGAGCGTTGGGGCAATAACCCGAAAAGTCCTTGGTTCGAATCCCTGAGCCGACTATGTGAAACATCTGTTGATATGCCATTGAGCAAGGCACTTAAACACAAATTGTTCCTGCAAGTCATTCTGGATAAGAGTCTGCTAAATGATAAAACATTTAAAAATGTGTTAATCTGCTAAATAAACTCAAAGAAAAATAGTAACAATAATGAGGCTCTATACAGGGTGTTACGGTACAGAGTTAATGTGGAGGCTATATACAGGGTGTTACGGTACAGAGTCAATGTGGAGGCTATATACAGGGTGTTACGGTACAGAGTCCATGTGGAGGCTCTATACAGGGTGGTACGGTACAGAGTCAATGTGGAGGCTGTATACAGGGTGTTACGGTACAGAGTCCATGTGGAGGCTGTATACAGGGTGTTACGGTACAGAGTCCATGTGGAGGCTATATACAGGGTGTTACGGTACAGAGTCAATGTGGAGGCTATATACAGGGTGTTATGGTACAGAGTTAATGTGGAGGCTATATACAGGGGGAACTGGTACAGAGTCAATGTGGAGGCTATATACAGGGTGTTACGGTACAGAGTCAATGTGGAGGCTATATACAGGGGGTGCCGGTACAGAGTCAATGTGGAGGCTATATACAGGGGGTACTGGTACAGAGTCAATGTGGAGGCTATATACAGGGTGTTACGGTACAGAGTCAATGTGGAGGCTATATACAGGGGGTACCGGTACAGAGTCAATGTGGAGGCTACCCCCCTGGCTTGAGGGGGGTAGAAGCTGTTCAGCAGTCTGATGGCTTGGGGGTAGAAGCTGTTCAGCAGTCTGATGGCTTAGGGGTAGAAGCTGTTCAGCAGCCTGATGGCTTGGGGGTAGAAGCTGTTCAGCAGTCTGTTGGCCTGGGGGGGTAGAATCTGTTCAGCAGTCTGATGGCTTGGGGGTAGAATCTGTTCAGCAGTCTGATGGCTTAGGGGGGGTAGAAGCTGTTCAGCAGTCTGATGGCTTAGGGGGGGTAGAAGCTGTTCAGCAGTCTGATGGCTTGAGGGTAGAATCTGTTCAGCAGTCTGTTGGCCTGGGGGGGTAGAATCTGTTCAGCAGTCTGATGGCTTGGGGGTAGAATCTGTTCAGCAGTCTGATGGCTTAGGGGGGGTAGAAGCTGTTCAGCAGTCTGATGGCTTGGGGGTAGAAGCTGTTCAGCAGTCTGATGGCTTGGTGGTAGAAGCTGTTCAGCAGTCTGATGGCTTGAGGGGGGTAGAAGCTGTTCAGCAGTCTGATGGCTTGGTGGTAGAAGCTGTTCAGCAGTCTGATGGCTTGGGGGTAGAAGCTGTTCAGCAGTCTGTTGGCCTGGGGGGGTAGAATCTGTTCAGCAGTCTGATGGCTTGGGGGTAGAATCTGTTCAGCAGTCTGATGGCTTAGGGGGGGTAGAAGCTGTTCAGCAGTCTGATGGCTTAGGGGGGGTAGAAGCTGTTCAGCAGTCTGATGGCTTGAGGGTAGAATCTGTTCAGCAGTCTGTTGGCCTGGGGGGGGTAGAATCTGTTCAGCAGGCTGATGGCTTGGGGGTAGAATCTGTTCAGCAGTCTGATGGCTTAGGGGGGGTAGAAGCTGTTCAGCAGTCTGATGGCTTGGGGGTAGAAGCTGTTCAGCAGTCTGATGGCTTGGTGGTAGAAGCTGTTCAGCAGTCTGATGGCTTGAGGGGGGTAGAAGCTGTTCAGCAGTCTGATGGCTTGGTGGTAGAAGCTGTTCAGCAGTCTGATGGCTTGAGGGGGGGTAGAAGCTGTTCAGCAGTCTGATGGCTTGAGGGGGGTAGAAGCTGTTCAGCAGTCTGATGGCTTGAGGGGGGTAGAAGCTGTTCAGCAGTCTGATGGCTTGGGGGTAGAATCTGTTCAGCAGTCTGATGGCTTGAGGGGGGTAGAAGCTGTTCAGCAGTCTGATGGCTTGGGGGTAGAAGCTGTTCAGCAGTCTGATGGCTTGGGGGTAGAATCTGTTCAGCAGTCTGATGGCTTAGGGGTAGAAGCTGTTCAGCAGTCTGATGGCTTGGGGGGTAGAAGCTGTTCAGCAGTCTGTTGGCCTGGGGGGGGTAGAATCTGTTCAGCAGTCTGATGGCTTGAGGGGGGTAGAATCTGTTCAGCAGTCTGATGGCTTGGGGGTAGAAGCTGTTCAGCAGTCTGTTGGCCTGGGGGGGTAGAATCTGTTCAGCAGTCTGATGGCTTGAGGGGGGTAGAATCTGTTCAGCAGTCTGATGGCTTAGGGGGGGTAGAAGCTGTTCAGCAGTCTGATGGCTTAGGGGGGGTAGAAGCTGTTCAGCAGTCTGATGGCTTGGGGGTAGAATCTGTTCAGCAGTCTGTTGGCCTGGGGGGGTAGAATCTGTTCAGCAGTCTGATGGCTTGAGGGGGGTAGAATCTGTTCAGCAGTCTGATGGCTTGAGGGGGGTAGAATCTGTTCAGCAGTCTGATGGCTTGGGGGTAGAAGCTGTTCAGCAGTCTGATGGCTTAGGGGGGGGTAGAAGCTGTTCAGCAGTCTGATGGCTTAGGGGGGGTAGAAGCTGTTCAGCAGTCTGATGGCTTAGGGGGGGTAGAAGCTGTTCAGCAGTCTGATGGCTTAGGGGGGGTAGAAGCTGTTCAGCAGTCTGATGGCTTGAGGGGGGTAGAAGCTGTTCAGCAGTCTGATGGCTTGAGGGTAGAAGCTGTTCAGCAGTCTGATGGCTTGGGGGTAGAATCTGTTCAGCAGTCTGATGGCTTGAGGGGGGTAGAAGCTGTTCAGCAGTCTGATGGCTTGGGGGTAGAAGCTGTTCAGCAGTCTGATGGCTTGGGGGTAGAAGCTGTTCAGCAGTCTGATGGCTTGGGGGTAGAAGCTGTTCAGCAGTCTGATGGCTTGGGGGGAGAAGCTGTTCAGCAGTCTGATGGCTTGGGGGTAGAAGCTGTTCAGCAGTCTGATGGCTTGGGGGTAGAAGCTGTTCAGCAGTCTGATGGCTTGGGGGTAGAAGCTGTTCAGCAGTCTGATGGCTTGGGGGTAGAAGCTGTTCAGCAGTCTGATGGCTTGGGGGTAGAAGCTGTTCAGCAGTCTGATGGCTTGAGGGGGGTAGAAGCTGTTCAGCAGTCTGAATGGGCTTGAGGGGGGTAGAAGCTGTGTCAGCAGTCTGATGGCTTGAGGGGGGTAGAAGCTGTTCAGCAGTCTGATGGCTTGAGGGGGGTAGAAGCTGTTCAGCGTCTGATGCTTGAGGGGGGTAGAAGCTGTTCAGCAGTCTGATGGCTGAGGGGGGTAGAAGCTGTTCAGCAGTCTGATGGCTTGAGGGGGTTAGACTGTAGAAGCTGTTTCAGCAGTCTGCTGGCTTGAGGGGGGTAGAAGCTGTTCAGCAGTCTGATGGCTTGAGGGGGTAGAAGCTGTTCAGCAGTCTGATGGCTTGAGGGGGGTAGAAGCTGTTCAGCAGTCTGATGGCCTTGAGGGGGGTAGAAGCTGTTCAGCAGTCTGATGGCTTGAGGGGGGTAGAGAGAAGCTGTTCAGCAGTTGATGGCTGAGGGGGGGTAGAAGCTGTTCAGCAGTCTGATGGCTTGGGGGGGGGTAGAAGCTGTTCAGCAGTCTGATGGCTTGAGGGGTAGAAGCTGTTCAGCAGTCTGATGGCTTGGGGGTAGAAGCTGTTCAGCAGTCTGATGGCTTGGGGGTAGAAGCTGTTCAGCAGTCTGATGGCTTGGGGGTAGAAGCTGTTCAGCAGTCTGATGGCTTGGGGGTAGAAGCTGTTCAGCAGTCTGATGGCTTGGGGGTAGAAGCTGTTCAGCAGTCTGATGGCTTGGGGGTAGAAGCTGTTCAGCAGTCTGATGGCTTGGGGGTAGAAGCTGTTCAGCAGTCTGATGGCTTGGGGGTAGAAGCTGTTCAGCAGTCTGATGGCTTGGGGGTAGAAGCTGTTCAGCAGTCTGATGGCTTGGGGGTAGAAGCTGTTCAGCAGTCTGATGGCTTGGGGGTAGAAGCTGTTCAGCAGTCTGATGGCTTGGGGGTAGAAGCTGTTCAGCAGTCTGATGGCTTGGGGGTAGAAGCTGTTCAGCAGTCTGATGGCTTGGGGGTAGAAGCTGTTCAGCAGTCTGATGGCTTGGGGGTAGAAGCTGTTCAGCAGCCTGATGGCTTGGGGGTAGAAGCTGTTCAGTAGTCTGATGGCTTGGGGGTAGAAGCTGTTCAGCAGTCTGATGGCTTGGGGGTAGAAGCTGTTAAGGAGCCTTTTGGTCCCAGACTTGGCGGTCCGGTACAGCTTGTCGTGCGGTAGCATAAAGAACAGTCTAGGACTTTGAGTAGAGGACACCGCCTGGTATAGAGGTCCTGTATGGCATGGAACTCGGCACCAGTGATGTACTGGACGGTATGCACTACCCTCTGTAGGGCCTTGTGGTCAGATGCTAAGCAGGGTGGTCTGCTTGAAACGTAGGTATTCCAGACTGGCTCAGGGAGGAGGTAGAAAATGACAGTGAAGGCACTTGCCAGTTGGTCAGTGCGTGCTCCGAGTACGCGTCCTGGTAATCCGTCTGGCCCTGCGGCCTTGTGAATGTTAACCTGTTCAAAAGTTGTTTGCCTTGAAGCGAGCATAGAAGGCATTTAGCTCGTCTGGTAGGTTTGCGTCACTTGGCAGCTCGCGGCTGGGTTTCCCTTTGTACTCCATGATTGTGTCAGGGCTTGCAAACTTCTGATGAGCATCAGACTGTTAAGTAGGACTTTCACACTGACAAAAATATGAAACGTTGAGGCTTTTGAAAAGCACCCTGGTGGTCTTTGTAGTTGAATCTGTGCTTGAAATTCAATACTTGACTGAGGGACCTTACAGATGTTGTATGCATGATGGACAGAGGAAGTCATTCTCAGAAATCAGGTCAATATACAATATCTTGTATATGTGACAAATATTTAGAAACTTTATTATTTACATTAAAAAAATTGTTTAAACACGTTTAAACACGTTTCTACACAGTCCATGTAACTTATGTGATTTATTAAGCCACATTTTATTCCTGGACTAATTTATGCGTAAACAAAAAGGGCTAAAAACGTATATTTTAGTTTGTATTTAGCTACACTGAACAAAAATAAATGCAACAATTTCAAATATTTTACAGAGTTACAGTTCAAATAAGGAAATCAGCCAATTGAAATCAATTCATTAGGCCCTAATCTATGGATTTCACATGACTGGGAATACAGATATACATCTGTTGGTCACATATTATTTGTTTTTTTTAAGTAGTGGCGTGGATCAGAAAACCAGTCAGTATCTGGCGTGACCATTTGCCTCATGGTGCGACACATCTCCTTCACATTGAGTTGATCAGGCTGCTGATTGTGGCCTGTGGAATGTTGTCCCACTTCCTCTTCAATGGCTGTGTGAAGTCGCTGGATATTGGCGGGAACTAGAACACGCTGTCGTACACGTCGATCCAGAGCATCCCAAACATGCTCAATGGGTGATATGTCTGGTGAGTATACAGGCCATGGAAGAACTGAGACATTTTCAGCTTCCAGGATTTGTGTCCAGATCCTTACTACATGAGGCCGTGCATTATCATGCTGAAACATGAGGTGATGGCGGCGGATGAATGGCACGACAATGGGCCTCAGGATCTCTTCAGGGTATCTCTGTGCATTCAAATTGTCATAGAATAAAATGCAATTGTGTTCATTGTCCGTAGCTTTATGCCTGTCCATACCATAACCCCACCACCACCATGGGGCACTCTGTTCACAACGTTGACATGAGCAAACCGCTCATCCACACGACGTCATACACAGTTGAAATCGGGATTAATCCGTGAAGAGCACACTTCCCCAGCGAGGCCAGTGGCCATCAAAGGTGAGCATTTACCCACTGAAGTCGGTTACGACTCTGAACTGCAGTCAGGTCAAGACCCTGATGAGGACAACACGCACACAGATGAGCTTCCCTTAGGCGGTTTCTGACAGTTTGTGCAGAAATTCTTCCGTTGTGCAAACCCACAGTTTCATCAGCTGTCCGGGTGGCTGGTCTCAGATGATCCCGCAGGTGAAGAAGCAGGATGTGGAGGTCCTGGGCTGGCGTGGTTATACGTGGTCTACGGTTGTGAGGCCGGTTGGACGTATGGCCAAATTCTCTAAAATGACCTTTGAGGAGGCTTATGGTAGAGAAATGAACATTAAATTCAATGGCAACAGCTCTGCTGGACATTCCTGCAATCAGCATACCAATTGTGCACTCCCTCAACTTGAGACATCTGTGGCATTGTGTTGACAAAACTGCACATTTTAGTGGCATTTTATTGTCCCCAGCACAAGGTGCACCTGTGTAATGATCATGCTGTTTAATCAGCTTCTTAATATGCCACACATGTCAGGTGGATGGATTATTTTTCAAAGGAGAAATGCTCACTAACAGGGAGGGATGTAAACAAATTTGTTAAATAAGCTTTTTGTGCGTATGGAACATTTCTGGGATCTTTTATTTCATTGTAACGTTTTGAAAATGTGTGTGATGATTTAAAATTTGCCCTATTCATGATGCTAGCAGCAAACAATGTCCGAACTCCGAATGTTTGTGCTAGCTAGCTCCTGGAAGGGCTGGCTGTAAACAGAAGGTCTGGGGTGGTCCTACGTAAATCAACAGATCATGATTAGTTAAATTCTAAAAACAGGGATATCTTGGGGTGGCAGGTAGCCTAGTGGTTAGAGCGTAGGCCCAGTAACCAAAAGGTTGCTAGATCGAATCACTGAGTGGACATGGTCAAAATCTGTCGTTCCGCCCCTGAACAAGGCAGTTGTTCCTAGACCATCATTATAAATAAGAATTTGTTTTTATCTGACTTGCCTAGTTAAATAATAATAATAATAAAAGTCTGAAGGCACAGCCCCTTCATTACGGGAGCTTCGCGCAGACACATCAACGCAGCCGTTCCAGACTCAAGTCAGGAAGACTTCCGAGAGCTGGTGTCAGCCAGACTATTTTAGCACAAGGTTACAAACATCTCTCTTGGCTGAGGTCAATCCAGTGACAATTTGCCCTGCTGTGGGTTCCCTCCTAATCCTAACCCAGCTCACCTCAGAATATTAATTCTAAACTGGAAATACAAGACTTTTTTGCTAATGTTCCTCTTCAACAAACTGTAAAATAAATATGTTTTGACCTGTGGTGCAGACCGTACCTCTGACGAATCAGCAGTGGAGGATTTGTTGGAACACTGCGAGACGGCCAATGGACGCGAGGGAGCGGGGCTGGTAGCAGGGGGCTTGGGGGATTCCGCTGCTTCCCCATTGGGTAGGATCCCGTCTGCAAAGCACACCCTCCTCTGCTCCCGCGCGAGAGACCCTGTGACGCACAGACAGGAAACGGTTGGTAAATACTTAAACACAGAAACAAAGAGGAAGAAACAAAGAGTAAAAACTAGAGTCGGTGAGATGAAAAAGTTATAACACAGGTGGGTGTATGGGAGATGGTATAACAGGTGGGCGTATGGGAGATGGTATAACAGGTGGGCGTATGGGAGATGGTATAACAGGTGGGCGTATGGGAGATGGTATAACAGGTGGGCGTATGGGAAATGGTATAACAGGTGGGCGTATGGGAAATGGTATAACAGGTGGGCGTATGGGAGATGGTATAACAGGTGGGCGTATGGGAGATGGTATAACAGGTGGGCGTATGGGAGATGGTATAACAGGTGGGCGTATGGGAGATGGTACAACAGGTGGGCGTATGGGAGATGGTAACAGGTGGGCGTATGGGAGATGGTATAACAGGTGGGTGTATGGGAGATGGCAACACAGGTGGGTGTATGGGAGATGGCAACACATGTGGGTGTATGGGAAATGGTATAACAGGTGGGTGTATGGGAGATGGCAACACAGGTGGGTGTATGGGAGATGGCAACACATGTGGGTGTATGGGAAATGGTATAACAGGTGGGTGTATGGGAGATGGTACAACAGGTGGGTGTATGGGAGATGGCATAACAGGTGGGTGTATGGGAGATGGTATAACAGGTGGGTGTATGGGAGATGGTATAACAGGTGGGTGTATGGGAGATGGCATAACAGGTGGGTGTATGGGAGATGGCAACACAGGTGGGCGTATGGGAGATGGCAACACAGGTGGGCGTATGGGAGATGGCATAACAGGTGGGCGTATGGGAGATGGCATAACAGGTGGGCGTATGGGGGATGGCATAACAGGTAGGCGTATGGGAGATGGTTACAACAGGTGGGCGTATGGGAGATGTTTACAACAGGTGGGCGTATGGGAGATGTTTACAACAGGTGGGCGTATGGGAGATGTTTACAACAGGTGGGCGTATGGGAGATGTTGACAACAGGTGGGCGTATGGGAGATGGTATAACAGGCGGGCGTATGGGAGATGGTATAACAGGCGGGTGTATGGGAGATGGTATAACAGGCGGGCGTATGGGAGATGGTATAACAGGCGGGTGTATGGGAAATGGTATAACAGGCGGGTGTATGGGAAATGGTATAACAGGCGGGTGTATGGGAGATGGCATAACAGGCGGGTGTATGGGAAATGGTATAACAGGTGGGTGTATGGGAGATGGCATAACAGGTGGGTGTATGGGAGATGGCATAACAGGTGGGTGTATGGGAGATGGCATAACAGGCGGGTGTATGGGGGATGGCATAACAGGTAGGTGTATGGGGGATGGCATAACAGGTAGGTGTATGGGAGATGGTTACAACAGGTGGGCGTATGGGAGATGGTATAACAGGTGGGCGTATGGGAGATGGCATAACAGGTGGGCGTATGGGAGATGGTTACAACAGGTGGGCGTATGGGAGATGGTATAACAGGTGGGCGTATGGGAGATGGTATAACAGGTGGGCGTATGGGAGATGGTATAACAGGTGGGCGTATGGGAGATGGTATAACAGGTGGGCGTATGGGAGATGGTATAACAGGTGGGCGTATGGGAGATGGTATAACAGGTGGGCGTATGGGAGATGGTATAACAGGTGGGCGTATGGGAGATGGTATAACAGGTGGGCGTATGGGAAATGGTATAACAGGTGGGCGTATGGGAAATGGTATAACAGGTGGGCGTATGGGAATGGTTATAACAGGTGGGCGTATGGGAAATGGTATAACAGGTGGGCGTATGGGAGATGGTATAACAGGTGGGCGTATGGGAGATGGTATAACAGGTGGGTGTATGGGAGATGGTACAACAGGTGGGCGTATGGGAGATGGTACAACAGGTGGGCGTATGGGAGATGGTAACACAGGTGGGCGTATGGGAGATGGCATAACAGGTGGGTGTATGGGAGATGGCAACACATGTGGGTGTATGGGAAATGGTATAACAGGTGGGTGTATGGGAGATGGCAACACAGGTGGGTGTATGGGAGATGGCAACACATGTGGGTGTATGGGAGATGGCATAACAGGTGGGTGTATGGGAGATGGTATAACAGGTGGGTGTATGGGAGATGGCATAACAGGTGGGTGTATGGGAGATGGCAACACAGGTGGGTGTATGGGAGATGGCAACACAGGTGGGCGTATGGGAGATGGTATAACAGGTGGGCGTATGGGAGATGGTATAACAGGTGGGCGTATGGGAGATGGTTACAACAGGTGGGCGTATGGGAGATGTTTACAACAGGCGGGCGTATGGGAGATGGTTACAACAGGCGGGCGTATGGGAGATGGTATAACAGGCGGGCGTATGGGAGATGGTATAACAGGCGGGCGTATGGGAGATGGTATAACAGGCGGGTGTATGGGAGATGGTATAACAGGCGGGTGTATGGGAAATGGTATAACAGGCGGGTGTATGGGAAATGGTATAACAGGTGGGTGTATGGGAGATGGCATAACAGGTGGGCGTATGGGAGATGGTATAACAGGTGGGCGTATGGGAGATGGTATAACAGGTGGGTGTATGGGAGATGGCAACACAGGTGGGTGTATGGGAGATGGCAACACAGGTGGGTGTATGGGAGATGGCAACAGGTGGGTGTATGGGAGATGGCAACACAGGTGGGTGTATGGGAGATGGCAACACAGGTGGGTGTATGGGAGATGGCAACAGAGGTGGGTGTATGGGAGATGGCAACACAGGTGGGTGTATGGGAGATGGCAACAGAGGTGGGTGTATGGGAGATGGCAACACAGGTGGGTGTATGGGAGATGTTTACAACAGGTGGGTGTATGGGAGATGGTATAACAGGTGGGTGTATGGGAGATGGTATAACAGGTGGGTGTATGGGAGATGTTTACAACAGGTGGGTGTATGGGAGATGTTTACAACAGGTGGGTGTATGGGAGATGGTATAACAGGTGGGTGTATGGGAGATGGTATAACAGGTGGGCGTATGGGAGATGGTATAACAGGTGGGCGTATGGGAGATGGTATAACAGGTGGGTGTATGGGAGATGGTATAACAGGTGGGTGTATGGGAGATGGCATAACAGGTGGGTGTATGGGAGATGGCATAACAGGTGGGTGTATGGGAGATGGTACAACAGGTGGGTGTATGGGAGATGGTATAACAGGTGGGTGTATGGGAGATGGTATAACAGGTGGGTGTATGGGATATGGTTACAACAGGTGGGTGTATGGGAGATGGCATAACAGGTGGGTGTATGGGAGATGGTTACCCTCTGAGCTAGGTGTTTTAGGGACCCCCACAGGGACCATGACAGTGGGGGGAAGGGAGGCCAGCGCCCCCGAGGCTTGGACCTGCTGCAGAGGTGGGATGGTACTGCAGTACTCTGCTGGGTTGTTGGGGTTTGGACTCTGGTTAGACCCGTCACACATTCCCTCCCTCGAACGAGCTGAGGGCAGAGAGAGACAGAGGAACAAGATAAAGGGATAGGATTGAGACACACACACACACAGTACCAGTCAAATGTTCAGAGTGTGCAAAGCTGTCATCAAGGCAAAGGGTGGCTACTTTGAAGAATCTAAAATATATTTTTATTTAACTCTTTTGATTACTACATGATTCCATATGTGTTATTTCATAGTGTTGATGTCTTCACTATTATTCTACAATGTAGAAAATAGTAAAAATAAAGAAAAACCCTTGAATGAGTAGGTGTGTCCAAACTTTTGACTGGTTTTTGCTTTTGTCACTTCTGGATTAGACTACTGCAATGCTCTACTTTCCGGCTACCCGGATAAAGCAATAAATAAACTTCAGTTAGTGCTAAATACGGCTGCTAGAATCCTGACTAGAACCAAAAAATGTGATCATATTACTCCAGTGCTAGCCTCTCTACACTGGCTTCCTATTAAGGCAAGGGCTGATTTCAAGGTTTTACTGCTAACCTACAAAGCATTACATGGGCTTGCTCCTACCTATCTTTCCGATTTGGTCCTGCCGTACATACCTACACGTACGCTACGGTCACAAGACGCAGGCCTCCTAATTGTCCCTAGAATTTCTAAGCAAACGGCTGGAGGTAGGGCTTTCTCCTATAGAGCTCCATTTTTATGGAATGGTCTGCCTACCCATGTGAGAGACGCAGACTCAGTCTCAACCTTAAAGTCTTTACTGAAGACTTATCTCTTCAGTAGGTCCTATGATTGAGTGTAGTCTGGCCCAGGAGTGTGAAGGTGAACGGAAAGGCACTGGAGCAACGAACCGCTCTTGCTGTCTCTGCCTGGCCGCTTCCCCTCTCTCCACTGGGATTCTCTGCCTCTCACCCTATTACAGGGGCTGAGTCACTGGCTTACTGGTGTTCTTCCATGCCTTCCCTAGGAGGGGTGGTCACTTGAGTGGGTTGAGTCACTGACGTGATCTTCCTGTCCGGGTTGGCGCCCCCCTCGGGTTCGTGCCGTGGGGGAGATCTTCGTGGAATATACTCGGCCTTGTCTCAGGATGGTAAGTTGGTGATTGAAGATATCCCTCTAGTGGTGTGGGGGCTGTGCATTGGCAAAGTGGGTGGGGTTATATCCGACCCCTCCTGTCTCAGCCTCCAGTATTTATGCTGCAATAGTTTGTGTCGGGGGGCTATGGTCAGTCTGTTATATCTGGAGTATTTCTCCTGTCTCATCCGGTGTCCTGTGTGAATTTAAGTACGTTCCCTCTAACTCTCTTTCTCAGAGGACCTGAGCACTAGGACCATGCCTCAGGACTACCTGGCCTGATGCCTCCTTGCTGTCCTCAGTCCACCTGGCCGTGCTGCTGCTCCAGTTTCAACTGTTCTGCCTGCGGCTATGGAACCCTGTCCGGTTCACTGGACATGCTTCCTTGTCCCAGATCTGCTGTTTTCAACTCTCTAGAGACAGCAGGAGCGGTAGAGATACTCTGAATGATCGGCTATGAAAAGCCAACTGACAATTTACTCCTGAGGTGCTGACCTGTTGCACCCTCAACAACCACTGTGATTATTATTATTTGACCCTGCTGGTCATTTATGAACGTTTGAACATCTTGGCCATGTTCTGTTATAATCTCCACCCGGCACAGCCAGAAGAGGACTGGCCACCCCTCAGAGCCTGGTTCCTCTCTAGGTTTCTTCCTAGGTTCAGAGCCTTTCTAGGGAGTTTTTCCTAGCCACTGTGCTTCTACATTTGCATTACTTGCTGTTTGGGATTTTAGACACAAAAGAAAGTATGTGGACACCCCTTCAAAGAGTGGATTCGGCTATTTCAGCCACACCCGTAGCTGATGGGTATATAAAAACCAAGCACACAGCCATGCAATCTCCATAGACAAACATTTGTAGTAGAACGGCCTTACTGAAGAGCTCAGTGACTTTCAACGTGGCACCGTCATAGGATGCCACCTTTCCAACAAGTCAGTTTGTCAAATTTCTGCCCTGCTAGAGCTGCCCACGGTCAACTGTAAGTGCTGTTAATGTGAAGTGGAAACGTCTAGGAGCAACAACGGCTCAGAAACAAAGTGGTAGGCCACACAAGCTCATAGAACGGGACCGCCGAGTGCTGAAGCGCATAGAACGTAAAAATCTGTCCTTGGTTGCAACACTTACTACCGAGTTCCAAAACGCCTCTGGAAGCAACATCAACACAAGAACTGTTCACCGGGAGCTTCATGAAATGGGTTTCCATGGCCGAGTAGCCGCACACAAGCCCAAGATCACCATGCGCAAGGCAAAGTGTCAGCTTGACTGACGTAAAGCTCGCCGCCATTGGACTCTGGAGGAGTGGAAACGCGTTCTCTGGAGTGATGAATCACACTTCACCATCTGGCAGTCCAACAGACTAATCTTGGTTTGGAAGATGCCAGGAGAACTCTACCTGCCCCAACGCATAGTGCCAACTGTAAAGTTTGGTGGAGGAGAAATAATGGTCTGGGGCTGTGAGGAATCTTAACGCTACAGTATACAATGACATTCTAGACGATTCTGTGCTTCCAGCTTTCTGGAAGGCCCTTTTCCTGTTTCAGCATGACAATGCCACCATGTACAAAGCGAGGTCCATACAGAAATGGTTTGTTGATATCGATGTGGATGAACTTGACTGGCCTGCACAGAGCCCTGACCTCAACCCCATTGAACACCTTTGGGATGAATTGGAACGCCGACTGCGAGCCAGGCCTAATCGCCCAACATCAGTGCCCGACCTCACTAATGCTCTTGTGGCTGAATGGAAGCAGGTCCCCGTAGCAATGTTCCAACATCTAGTGGAAAGCCTTCCCAGAAGAGTGGAGGATGTTATAGCAGCAATGATCCAACATCTAGTGGAAAGCCTTCCCAGAAGAGTGGAGGCCATTATAGAAGCAAAGGGGGGGACCAACTCCATATTAATGCCCATGATTTTGGAATGAGATGTTTGACGAGCAGGTGTCCACATACTTTTGGTCATGTAGTGTATGTATAGAGATACAGTATATAGGATTTTTCAAGGGAGCTCTCGGGGACCGGGTTGATCTAGGGAGCTCTAGGGGACCAGGTTGATCTAGGGAGCTCTAGGGGACCAGGTTGATCTAGGGAGCTCTAGGGGACCAGGTTGATCTAGGGAGCTCTAGGGGACCGGGTTGATCTAGGGAGCTCTAGGGGACCAGGTTGATCTAGGGAGCTCTAGGGGACCGGGTTGATCTAGGGAGCTCTAGGGGACCAGGTTGATCTAGGGAGCTCTAGGGGACCAGGTTGATCTAGGGAGCTCTAGGGGACCAGGTTGATCTAGGGAGCTCTAGGGGACCAGGTTGATCTAGGGAGCTCTAGGGGACCAGGTTGATCTAGGGAGCTGGGTTGATCTAGGGAGCTCTAGGGGACCAGGTTGATCTAGGGGACCAGGTTGATCTAGGGGACCAGGTTGATCTAGGGAGCTCTAGGGGACCAGGTTGATCTAGGGAGCTCTAGGGGACCAGGTTGATCTAGGGGACCAGGTTGATCTAGGGAGGTCTAGGGGACCAGGTTGATCTAGGGAGCTCTAGGGGACCAGGTTGATCTAGGGGACCGGGCTGATCTAGGGGACGGGGCTGATCTAGGATCGATATAAGATACTTGATCAAGATCGATATAGGATCTGGAAACGTAAACACCCAACCCCGTTCGAACCCAAGGAAGATGTACTAGTAGATGCTGATCTAGGACCAGTATTGTGTTTAAATCCTAATGGAAACAATTCTGAATGGGATGTAGTAAGCTGATCCCAGATCTGTAGTAATAGTGACTCACCACTCAGTAGGGCAGAGTGACAGGTGATACAGACTCTGGCCTCCTTCCTGTCCATGTAGATCAGTCTGCTCCTCAGGCTGCAGCAGGCAGCACAGAACACCTGGAGACACACACATTATATTATACCTGCAGACACACACACCATTACATTACACCTGGAGAGAGAGACCATTATATTGGGCTAACGGCCTGCACTGAGACATGCCTCCACACTCCCTAATCTAGCTCACCTGATTCCAACTAGAAACAGATTAATACATTGAAGCAGATGAATTAACACTGGGGTTGGAGTTAAAACCTCCAGGAGGGTCTCTATCTAGGAACAGGGTTGGAGTGTAAACCTCCAGGAGGGTCTCTCTCCAGGAACAGGGTTGGAGTGTAAACCTACAGGAGGGTTTCTCTCCAGGAACAGGGTTAGAGTTAAAACCTCCAGGAGGGTCTCTATCTAGGAACAGGGTTGAAGAGCCCTGCTGTATAGAATCCACCCACCTTTCCGCAGGCCCTGCAGTGATGCCTCCTCTTGGTGAAAGTGAAGCGGACCTCACACTTCATACAGACTGGAGCCTGGGAGTCAGGGACCCACACGGGGGCTACATCACCCAGGGAGGAGAGCTGTTTCCTGGGCAGAGCCCCCTGGTGATGCTGCCCCGCCTGGAAGTCATTATCCGGGCTGTTCTCTGACACCTCCACCAGGCCCGACGACGATGACGAAGACGCCTCGGTTAGCAACTCCCCCTTCACAACACCACCACCACCACCAGGGTCGCCCAAGGCAACTACAGTTGCCGTATCCATGATTACGGCACCGCCACGGTTCTCAAGGTTCTTGTTCTTGCCGCCACCGGTGTTGCTGCAGGCGGTGTCAGCAGAAGGTGCTAGATGGTTCTGAACCTGTTCGTATAGGGGCCGGGGGATCTGTAGTTTGAGACCGACCGGCTGTTTAGGACGTGCACCGCCGAACGGCAAGCTCACCGGCTGCAAACGACTGTTGTTCAGTTTCTTGGGTAAAGAGCTACCACCTCTTTCTCCTCCTCCTTCGTTCTCTTGCTTGCTCTCCTCCATTTCCTTCTCTTCTGTTACGGAGTCCTCCTTGGAGGGAGGAGGGGTGAGAGACCCTCTCTCTTCTTCTTCTTCTTCTTCTTCTTCCCTTGCAGTAGCCAGGCCGTTGGTGAGAGCCATCTCTCCATTCTGACCTCTACTCTTCTCCAGCTCTCCGTTCAAACTCTTCTCCTTCTTTCTCCTCCCTCTCAGTTCTTCCATCAGCCCCCCATTCTGTACGTTCCCCCCAGAGTCTTCTCCCGGTCTTCCCTCTCTCCATCCTCCATTCTGTCCTCTCTCCCCAGTGTCCTGTGACTGTCCCCCAGCCATGTCAGCCTCCTCTCTGTCCCTCTCCTGTATGGGTGACCCAGTCCAAGCGCTCTCTGGCTCCAGCCGGGGGTTAGACTCCTCTACTGCCACCTGTCTGTCTGCTACCCGTCTGTCCCCTCCCAGCCTCTCCTCATAGATAAAGTGTGAATGACTAACGTGAGAGCTTCCACCACTCCTCTCCCCCTCCCTACCCTCCACAGGGGCATCAGGACGTGGTTCAGAGGGGGCAGACGGCTGCTGGTTTGAAGGGGTCACCCCTGTATGGTTCCCCTTGCAGGGTTCCTCACTGAGCCCGTTGAGAGCAGGGCTGGCTGGACAAGAGGAGCTGATAGAGGTGAAGCCGTTCTCCAGGGCCAGGTGGTGGTAAGGAGGGGGGCTAGAGGAAGCCGGCACAGGGGGAGACGAGCCCTCCTCACCACCCACCAGCTTGCCGATGTTGGGTTGGGGGAGCGGAGGGCTGTGGACGTCTGCAGTGCGGCCTGGCCTCTCCTCTCCCCAGGAAGAAGGCTTGGCAGTGGGGTGGCGTTTGGAGTCAGGCCCCTGGAAGTGTCTAGAGGACGGGTCAGGGGCCTGGAGGGTCTTGAAGGGGAGGGGACAGTCCCCGTCCCTGGGGTCAGGGGTCAAAGCCAGAGCAGGGTTCAGAGACAAGAAGTGGGTCGGAGGGGCCAGGATCTGACTCCACTTAGCATCAGACAGAGTTGGACTGTCTGTCTCATCATCTAGAAGGGGGGCAGAGATACAGAAAGAGAGACAGACAGAAAGAGAAAGAGAGATTATGGGCACGTTCTTCTACACAGGCTTTGCTACACCAGATATTACAATGCCTGGATAGGTATTTTACGTATCAGCTAACCACATACAGTGAGGGAAAAAAGTATTTGATCCCCTGCTGATTTTGTACGTTTGCCCACTGACAAAGAAAGGATCAGAGTGACCATCGGGTTCTTGATCACCTCCCTGACCAAGGCCCTTCTCCCCCGATTGCTCAGCTTGGCCGGGCGCCCAGCTCTAGGAAGAGTCTTGGTGGTTCCAAACTTATTCTATTTTTTTTTTTTTAATAATGGAGGCCACTGTGTTCTTGGCGACTTTCAATGCTGCAGAAATGTTTTGGTACCCTTCCCCAGATCTGTGCCTCGACACAGTCCTGTCTCGGAGCTCTACAGACAATTCCTTCGACCTCATGGCTTGGTTTTTGCTCTGACATGCACTGTCAACTGTGGGACCTTATATAGACAGGTGCGTGCCTTTCCAAATCATGTCCAATCAATTGAATTTACCACAGGTGGACTCCAATCAAGTTGTAGAAACATCTCAAGGATGATCAATAGAAACAGGATGCACCTGAGCTCAATTTCAAGTCTCATAGCAAAGGGTCTGAATATTT
This sequence comes from Salmo trutta, assembly GCF_901001165.1. Taxonomy (NCBI): domain Eukaryota; kingdom Metazoa; phylum Chordata; class Actinopteri; order Salmoniformes; family Salmonidae; genus Salmo; species Salmo trutta. The sequence goes on from NC_042977.1 coordinate 50,025,781, forward strand.
ATGTAAATAAGGTATTTCCGTTTTTCAATTTTTAATACATTTTCCCGCTTCGTCAGTATGTGTAGACTGATGAGAGAGAAAAAATGAGGGAAAAAAACAAATCAAATGAATAATAAGGCTGTAACGTAAGAAAACGTGGTTAAAGTCAAGGGGTCTGAATACTTTCTGAATGCACTGTACAAAAATAAAAGCCAACATGTAAAGTGTTGCTCCCATGTTTCATGAGCTGAAATTATAAAAAGATACCAGAAATGTTCCATACGGGCAAAAACCTTATTTCTGTCCAAATGGCATGCTGACTGCAGGAATGTCCACCAGAGCTGTTACCAGATAATTTTATTTAACCAGGCAAGTCAGTTAAAAACACATTTTTATTTACAATGACGGCCTACCAGGGAACAGTGGGTTAACTGCCTTGTTCAGGGGCAGAACGACAGATTTTTACCTTGTCGGCTCTGGGATTCGATCTTGCAACCTTTCGGTTACTAGTCCAACACTATAACCACTAGGCTACCTGCCGCCCCAGGTTACCTGCCGCCCCAGGCTACCTGCCGCCCCAGGCTACCTGCCGCCCCAGGCTACCTGCCGCCCCAGGCTACCTGCCGCCCCAGGCTACCTGCCGCCCCAGGTATGCCCATTTCTCTACCATAAGTAGCCTCCATTATCATTTCAGAGAATTTGGCAGTACATCCAACTGGCCTCAACCACAGATCAGGACCTTATGAATTTATTTCAATTCACTGATCTCCTTCTATAAAACTGTAACAGTAAAATCATTGAAATTACTGCATTTCTATATTTGAGCAAGTTATCAGGTCCGCAGAGTCTCTGTCCTCTAAGGCACAGCTCAAGAACGTGCTCTTTAAGAAAAGCTTTCAAGGACCTCGGTTAATTCGGTTCTCCTCCGGATCTGATGACACCTGTATAGAAGCTTTGATTGTCGTCTCCGTTCTGGATCATCATCATCATTAAAAAAAAAAAACTAAAAAAAAGTGCACCTTGGGTGTGAGGAAGGCTCTTTGCAAATGAACTCAATTATTATTCAGTTATTTTGGCTTCACATAGGGATGTTCCAGGGGCTGCGTTCAGCAGGACCGCAGACAGACACAACGTTGGTAAATGTTCAGATAGATACGTAGATACGTAGAACAAACCTCTGATTCAAGGAATCATGTCAGTTCTATCTGCAGCGTTCCAAAATGTTTTTTTTGTTGTTGTTGTACTGAACATGCCCTGGGGGCGTACTCAATTAGGCCGATTCTGAAACAAAACATTTCTTAAAAACGGAAGCAAACGGAACGGAGGGACATACCAGAAATTGTCCAAAAGGAAACTAGTGTGTCTGTTTGCTTCCGTTTAGTTCTTTATAACGGTAAACTGTTTCCTTAAATGACTACAACCCAGGAAAACCCACTGAGTTATACAAAACACGCTCTGCCCACCGCTTCTCTTCTTCTCTTCTCTTCTTCTCTTGTCTGTATGGAAAGCCACCACAAATGAAACCGAGTGGTGGGCAAGCCCCGCCCCATAGTGGACTCTGCTCCAGTAAGAGGCTGCTCTCCCCCGTTTTCGCCCTCCTCCCCCGTTCGCCCTCCTCCCCCGTTCGCCCTCCTCCCCCGTTCGCCCTCCTCCCCCGTTCTCTCCCTCTCCTCTGAGACCCATCAGTCACTCTGGTACATGAATACAGTCTGAGAAATGTGGGAGGGGGAGGGACGACATTCCTGAACATTCACTTCCATAACACACACACACACACACTTAAATCTGCCAAGCTGGATCTCTGGAAGAGGACACAGGTAAATCAGTCACAGCCTGAACACACGGAGGTCTCCATAGCAACGGACGTTGAGTGGTGTAATAATTCCTGGGTCACCTTTGTTTTTTGTCCCTCCCCACTGTTCCTCAATCTTTTTATGACCCATTCACAGCATGACTCCAACCCTGTACTGCTGATCTCTGCACTAGTCTTAAAATAGACAGTCAGCAACAACACACACACACAGTAGACACTGTACTGTGCTATCCACTGTATACAATGATGTCAGACTTGAAGAAGCTGAGATCTACAAAAAGGTGAAATGATTGTCCCCCCTAAAAGGTGGTCCCTCTGGGAGCCGGTGGTTATCGTTTTTGTATTTCAAACCGATGATATAGGCATCAAGCATCACAGTAGCAAAAATATATATATTTTTTATATATATTGATATAAAAAAAGATATATTTTTTTGCTACTGTGATGCCTATATCATCGGTTTCAAATACAAAAACGATAACCACTGGCTATAATATATATTTATATATATTTTTTTTTTAAACACAGCCACTGAAAAACATTGATTTACTTGCAAGTGACAGAACGCTAAATCGTAGCTGGTCCCATTAGATAACATGGCACACATTAGCACTATGCTAACCTCTATAGGTGGTTCTGATTCTATCCTGGCACAACTTCAGCCTATGAAAGACCTTAGACTTTTATAATCCACCAACCAATGGCATTCCTTAAAATGAAGTCAACCCTGGCTAAAGAGGGATATTTTTTAAACCTACAAATTCAAGGTTTACGTTGGTCTGTAACAAAATGTGTGCTAATATTACACTGATACATTCTTAACTAGACTAAAGCTACTACTAAGGATAGATCATATTTTCACTTTTTTCGGCAAAGGAGCCGTAGCCTTTTAAAATGATAAACTTGGATTAGCTAACACAACGTGCCATTGGAACACAGGAGTGATGGTTGCTGATAATGGGCCTCTGTACGTCTATGTAGATATTCCATTTTTAAAAAAACAGCCGTTTCCAGCTACAATAGTCATTTACAACATTAACAATGTCTACACTGTATTTCTGATATATTAAAAAAAAAAAATTTAAATGGACAAAAATTTGCTTTTCTTTAAAAAACAAGGACATTTCTAAGTGATCCCAAACTTTTGAACGGTAGTGTAAGTATTCAGACCCTTTACTCAGTACTTTGTTGAAGCACCTTTGGCAGCGATTACAGCCTCAAGTCTTCTTGGTTATGACGCTACAAGCTTGGTGCACCTGTATTTGGGGAGTTTCTCCCATTCTTCTCTGCAGATCCTCTCAAGCTCTGTCAGGTTGGATGGGGAGCATCACTGCACAGCTATTTTCAGGTCTCTCAAGAGATGCCAAGTCCAGGCTCTGGCTGGGCCACTCAAGGACATTCAGAGACTTGTCCCGAAGCCACTCCTGCGTTGTCTTGGCTGTGTGCTTAGGGTTGTTGTGCTGTTGGAAGGTGAACCTTTGCCCCAGTCTGAGGTCCTGAGCAGGTTTTCATCAAGGATCTCCGTACTTTGCTCCGTTTATCTTTCCCTCAATCCGGACGAGTCTCCCAGTCCCAGCTGAACAACATCCCCAGAGCATGATGCTGCCACCACCATGCTTCACCGTAGGGATGGTGCCAGGTTTCCTCCAGACTCGACGCTTGGCATTCAGGCCAAAGAGTTCAATCTTGGTTTCATCAGACCAGAGAATCTTGTTTCTCATGGTCTGAGAGTCTTTAGGTGCCTTTTGGCAAACTCCAAGCGGGCTGTCATGTGCCTTCTACTGAGGAGTGGCTTCCGTCTGGCCACTCACCTATAAACGCCTGATTGGTGGAGAAATGCAGAAATGGTTGTCCTTCTGGAAGGTTCTCCCATCTCACTGAGGAGCTCTGTCATAGATGGACCATCAGGTTCTTGGTCACCTCCCTGACCAAGGCCCTTCTCCCCTGATTACTCAGTTTGGCCATGTGGCCAGCTCCAGGAAGAGTCTAGGTGGTTCCAAACTTCTTTCATTTAAGAATGATAGAGTCACTGTGTGCTTGGTACCCTTCCCCAGATCTGTGCCTTGACACAATCCTGTCTCAGAGCTCTACGGACAATTCCTTCAACCTCTTGGCTTCATTATGGGCTATTGTGTGTAGACTGACGAGGGGGAAAAAATGAATTTAATACATTTTAGAATAAGGCCATAACGTACAAAAATGTGGAAAAAGTCAAGGCGTCTGAATACTTTCTGAATGCACTGTAAATACATTTTTCAAGGGGTGGGGACATGAGATTCTAACCCTTGCCACAATCACGTGGACTATGCACCAGTCAGTCAAATACACCCGATAGTTGCTTGATGATCAGAACATGCTGTTGGGACTAGTTAGTTAGCTAAGTTTAGGTTAGTTAAGGTATGTTAAGGACACTTCCATCCATGAACAAAGTGCTGGGAACACATCTAACTACTTAAACATTTTTTTTTTTTTTTAATTGTCTGATGCACTTGTGTTACCTCATGCTATCTGGTCCCGTGTGGCTCAGTCGGAAAGAGCATCTGCTAAATGACTCAAAATGTACATGCATCTTGATGGTACCAGTTATAATTTAGCATTGTCACGTGAAAGTAAATCAATAGGCGGATATACATTTTGTGCGTAACATTTAACTTTCAAAAGGCTCGCAAGTATGGCCCCACAGTGTTGGTTGTTTGAAGGAACATCTTGTTGTTCTATTGTCCCAAACAAGAAAATGCTCATCCAGAAGCAGCGCTCCTAGTGGCCAGGGACTTTAATGCAGGGAAACTTAAATCTGGTTTACCTCATTTCTACCATCATGTCACATTTGCAACCAGAGGAAAAAATAAAAACAAAAACTTGAGACCAACTCTACTCCACACAGAGACGCATACAAAGCTCTCCGTTTGGCAAATCTGACAATTCTATCCTCCTGATTCCTGCTTATAAGCGAAAACTAAAGCAGGAAGTACCAGTGACTCGTTCAATACGGAAGTGGTCAGATGACGCGGATGCTAAACTACAGGACTGTTTTGCACAGACTGGAATATGTTCCGGGATTCCTCCGATGGCATTGAGGAGTACACCACATCAGTCATCAGCTTCATCAATAAGTTCATCGACGACGTCGTCCCCACAGTGACTGTACATACATACCCCAACCAGAAGCAATGGATTACAGGCAACATCCGCACTGAGCTAAAGGCTAGAGCTGCTGCTTTCAAGGAGCGGGACACTAATCTGTACGACTGACGTTCATCGGATGTTTATTTTAATTTTATTATAACTAGGCAAGTCAGTTAAGAACAAATACTTATTTACAATGACGGCCTACCCGGCCAAACCCTAAACCGGACGACGCTGAGCCAATTGTGCGCTGCCCTATGGGACTCCCAATCACGGCCAGTTGTGATACAGCCTGGAATCGAACCAGGGTCTGTAGTAACTCCTGGGATGCAGTGCCTTAGACCACTGCGCCACTCGGGAGCCCTAATGTGGCAGGGCTTAAAAACCATTACAGACTACAAAAGGGAAACCCAGCCGTGAGCTGCTCAGTGACGCAAGTCTACCAGAAGAGCTAAATGCCTTTTATGCTCACTTCGAGGCAAGCAACACTGAAGGATGCATGAGAGCACCAGCTGTTCCGGACGACAGTGTGATAACGCTCTCGGTAGCCTATATGAGCAAGACCTTTAAACAGATCAACATTCACAAAGCCGCGGAGCTAGACGGATTACCAGGAAATGTACTCAAAGCATGCGCGGACCAACCGGCATAACAGTGGTAGGCCTGATTACCGACAGCCAATAGGGAGGAGGTCAGAGACAACCTCTCCCTCAATGTGAGCAATACAAAAGGAGCTGATTGTGGACTACAGGAAAAGGCAGGCCGAACAGGCCCCCATTAACATCAACGGGGCTGTAGTGGAGCGGGTCGAGAGTTAAGTTCCTTCGTGTCAACATCAACAAACTATCATAGTCCAAGCACACCAAGACAGTCGTGAAGAGGGCACGACAAAACCTATTCCCCCTCAGGAGACTGACAAGATTTGGCATGGGTCCCCAGATCCTCAAAAAGTTCTACAGCTGCATCATCCAGAGCATCCTGACCGGTTGCATCACCGCCTGGTATGTCAACTGCTCAGCATCCGACCGTAAGGCTGTACAGAGGATAGTGCATACAGCCCAGTACATCAGCTTCCTAACATCCAGGACCTATATACCAGGCGGTGTCAGACTCCAGTCACCCAAGTTATAGACTGTTCTCTCCGCTACCGCTAAGGCAAACTGTACCGGAGCGTCAAGTCTAGGTCCAAAAGGCTCCTTAACAGCTTCTATTCCCAAGCCATAAAACCGCTTAACACTTAATCAAATGGCCACCTGGACTATTTTACATTGATGCTGCTGCCCAGTCACCCCCTGTTTTCACACTGCTGCTAGTTTCTGTTTTTTATCTATGCAGTCACTTTACCCCTACCTACATGTAACCGATGTGAAATGGCTAGCTAGTTAGTGGTGGTGCGCGCTAATAGCGTTTCAATTCGGGTAACGTCACTCGCTCTGAGACCTTGAAGTAGTTGTTCCCCTTGCTCTGCAAGGGCCGCGGCTTTTGTGTCGCGATGGGTAACGATGCTTCGTGGGGTGTCGGTTGTTGATGTGCGCAGAGGGTCCCTGGTTCAAGCCCAGGTTAGGGCGAGGAGAGGGACGGAAGCTAAACTGTTAAATACATGTACAAATTACCTCGACTAACCTCTATCCCCGCACATTGACTTGGTAACCCCTGTATATAACGTTGCTATTGTGTTACTTTTTACTTTAGTTTATTAGGTCAATATGTTCTTAACTCTCTTGGTTAAGGGCTTGTAAGTAAGTATTTCACTCTAAGGTCTACACCTGTTATATTCGGCGCATGTGACAAATAAAGTTTGATTTGATGGGAAACGGATGTGGACTCCAGATTCATCACCCTTTAAAATTCAACAGCGATATGAACGTCACACACTTCACACACACACACACACACACACCTCAACCAAATATATATGACACCAATTACCCATAACCCTGAGGGAGAGGCCGATCCTATTATCTGCATTCCCTCTTCGCCCGTTACCCTCAAGTGGTGTGTGGTGTGTGTATTCCCTCTCCACCGTTACCCTCCTTTAACAACCAGATAATACATCCTATAAAAAAACACTCACTCTGGAGAGAAGAGGAGAATCAACGCTCAGCCCAGAAACAGTACATCTGATCACTTGATTGCCAATTGGCTAATTGGTCTCACCTTGGTTCTGTTCAAAGTCATCCAGCACCTTATCCAGGTTGAAGGCCTCTGCCTGGAAGTAATTCTCCATGGGTCAGTTAACTCCACCCTGACACAAGCTGCAGGAACCTGTTAACGCCACAGAGTTAACAACATAACCATCAGTATGACTCCCCCTCCTCTCTCTCCCCCCCCCTGCCCACAGGTAGTCTCCAGTAGCAGTCCCCATGTTGTCTCTCCTCCCCAGGCTACTCTCAGCCCCCTCCTCCCCCCCCCCTGCCCACAGGTAGTCTCCAGTAGCAGTCCCCATGTTGTCTCTCCTCCCCAGGCTACTCTCAGCCCCCTCCCCCCCCCCCCCCTGCCCACAGGTAGTCTCCAGTAGCAGTCCCAGGTAGTCTCTCCTCCCCAGGCTACTCTCAGCCACCCTCCTCCCCCCCCCCTGCCCACAGGTAGTCTCCAGCAGCAGTCCCAGGTAGTCTCTACTGTGTAGGCTTCTCTCCCTTCCTTCCTTTCCCCTCACCTGCCCAAAGGTCCTCTCCTGCCGCAGTCCCAGGTAGCCGGTGTCTCTCTGCAGACTTCTCTCTCTCTTAGCCTCACTTCCTCATCCGGTCTGGCCAGCGCCAAGCGCCCATACCTGCAACGACATGTCCCACTCGAGCTCATCAAGAATTGGCCTGTAGTTTGTGTCCGCAGTTTCATTTACACACCTGCATCATTTACATCACCTGTATCTCTCTCACGAAGCGTGCACACTTCAGGGAAAAGTGGTAGAGAGAAATGAGCAGAACAGCAGAGCTGGACTACAGTAACACGGCCAATAGGAGCAGAGCTGGACTACAGTAACACGGCCAATAGGAGCAGAGCTGGACTACAGTAACACGGCCAATAGGAGCAGAACAGCAGAGCTGGACTACAGTAACACGGCCAATAGGAGCAGAGCTGGACTACAGTAACACGCCCAATAGGAGCAGAGCTGGACTACAGGAACACGGCCAATAGGAGCAGAGCTGGACAACAGGAACACTCCTGGCCAGTCTTGTTGCTGACCTCAGGAGATCCAGGAGTAAAACCTGCACTGTTTCAACTTCAGGGTCATGACAGTATAAAGAAGGACAATAAAACAGAGAGACCCAGGCTTTACACCAGGGACCTGATATTCTGCAGTGACTGTGTTACAAAAAGGTGCCGACTCCACACATTTTCCGCTTAGTTTGAGATGCAAGGTCCCCCGCCTTCCCCCTACCCACTGCAGGGTGGAACACAGGAGCTCGCTAGTAGAAAAAGCTGGATGGAGCAGGGTCGGCTCGCTGTCCAGCGTCTCAGAGCAGTGACACAGCAGGGTTGGACAGCTCCGTCCAGTGTCTCAGGGCAGTGACACAGCAGGGTCGGACAGCTCTGTCCAGCGTCTCAGGGCAGTGACACAGCAGGGTCGGACAGCTCCGTCCAGTGTCTCAGGGCAGTGACACAGCAGGGTGGGACAGCTCTGTCCAGCGTCTCAGGGCAGTGACACAGCAGGGTCGGACAGCTCCGTCCAGCGTCTCAGGGCAGTGACACAGCAGGGTCGGACAGCTCCGTCCAGCGTCTCAGGGCAGTGACACAGCAGGGTCGGACAGCTCCGTCCAGCGTCTCAGGGCAGTGACACAGCAGGGTCGGACAGCTCCGTCCAGCGTCTCAGGGCAGTGACACAGCAGGGTCGGACAGCTCCGTCCAGCGTCTCAGGGCAGTGACACAGCAGGGTCGGACAGCTCCGTCCAGCGTCTCAGGGCAGTGACACAGCAGGGTCGGACAGCTCCGTCCAGCGTCTCAGGGCAGTGACACAGCAGGGTCGGACAGCTCCGTCCAGCGTCTCAGGGCAGTGACACAGCAGGGTCGGACAGCTCCGTCCAGCGTCTCAGGGCAGTGACACAGCAGGGTCGGACAGCTCCGTCCAGCGTCTCAGGGCAGTGACACAGCAGGGTCGGACAGCTCCGTCCAGCGTCTCAGGGCAGTGACACAGCAGGGTCGGACAGCTCCGTCCAGCGTCTCAGGGCAGTGACACAGCAGGGTCGGACAGCTCCGTCCAGCGTCTCAGGGCAGTGACACAGCAGGGTCGGACAGCTCCGTCCAGCGTCTCAGGGCAGTGACACAGCAGGGTCGGACAGCTCTGTCCAGCGTCTCAGGGCAGTGACACAGCAGGGTCGGACAGCTCCGTCCAGCGTCTCAGGGCAGTGACACAGCAGGGTCGGACAGCTCTGTCCAGCGTCTCAGGGCAGTGACACAGCAGGGTCGGACAGCTCTGTCCAGCGTCTCAGGGCAGTGACACAGCAGGGTCGCCATCCACTTTCTCCATTTCAATCCAGTCAATTCAGGAGGAGAAGTGAACATTCAAGGAATTGATGGTGATCATTGGTGACGCAAAACAAGGATGACCCGGAATGAACCAACAAAATGACTCCACAGAAACAAACACCTAGATGGTACACTACTGTAACAAAATGACTCCACACAACAACCCTACTCTGCAGACAGAACACTACTGTAACGTACCTTCTTCCACCCAAATCAGCCAACATGAATTATAGAATAAAGAACCAAACTAAATCACATGAATTATAGAAGAGCACCAAACTCAGAGGATGATTTAATTGCAGAGCCTGGCGGTCCAGAGCCTGGCGGGTCCAGAGCCTGGCGGGTCCAGAGCCTGGCGGGTCCAGAGCCTGGCGGTCCAGTAACTCCCACCCCCCCAACAATGTAGTCACTGCTCTGTGACTCCCCCCCCCCAATAATGTAGTCACTGCTCTGTGACTCCCACCCCCCCCAATAATGTAGTCACTGCTCTGTGACTCCCCCCCATAATGTAGTCACTGCTCTGTGACTCCCACCCCCCCAATAATGTAGTCACTGCTCTGTGACTCCCACCCCCCCCAATAATGTAGGCACTGCTCTGTGACTCCCACCCCCCCACAATAATGTAGTCACTGCTCTGTGACTCCCCCCAATAATGTAGTCACTGCTCTGTGACTCCCACCCCCTCAATAATGTAGTCACTGCTCTGTGACTCCCCCCCAATAATGTAGTCACTGCTCTGTGACTCCCACCCCCCCAATAATGTAGTCACTGCTCTGTGACTCCCACCCCCCCAATAATGTAGTCACTGCTCTGTGACTCCCACCCCCCACAATAATGTAGTCACTGCTCTGTGACTCCCACCCCCCACAATAATGTAGTCACTGCTCTGTGACTCCCACCCCCCCAATAATGTAGTCACTGCTCTGTGACTCCCCCCCCCCCAATAATGTAGTCACTGCTCTGTGACTCCCACCCCCCAATAATGTAGTCACTGCTCTGTGACTCCCACCCCCCAATAATGTAGTCACTGCTCTGTGACTCCCACCCCCTCAATAATGTAGTCACTGCTCTGTGACTCCCACCCCCCCAATAATGTAGTCACTGCTCTGTGACTCCCACCCCCCAATAATGTAGTCACTGCTCTGTGACTCCCACCCCCCCAATAATGTAGTCACTGCTCTGTGACTCCCCCCCCAATAATGTAGTTTTACATTTTACATTTTAGTCATTTAGCAGACACTCTTATCCAGAGCGACTTACAGTAGTGAATGCATACATTTCATACATTTTCATAAAAAAAAAATTTTCTGTGCTGGCCCCCCGTGGGAATCGAACCCACAACCCTGGCGTTGCAAACACCATGCTCTACCAACTGAGCTACAGGGAAGGCATGTAGTCACTGCTCTGTGACTCCCACCCCCCCAATAATGTAGTCACTGCTCTGTGACTCCCCCCCATAATGTAGTCACTGCTCTGTGACTCCCACCCCCCCAATAATGTAGTCACTGCTCTGTGACTCCCACCCCCCCCAATAATGTAGGCACTGCTCTGTGACTCCCACCCCCCCACAATAATGTAGTCACTGCTCTGTGACTCCCACCCCCTCAATAATGTAGTCACTGCTCTGTGACTCCCACCCCCTCAATAATGTAGTCACTGCTCTGTGACTCCCCCCCTAATAATGTAGTCACTGCTCTGTGACTCCCACCCCCCCCACAATAATGTAGTCACTGCTCTGTGACCCCCCCAATAATGTAGTCACTGCTCTGTGACCCGCCCAATAATGTAGTCACTGCTCTGTGACCCCCCCAATAATGTAGTCACTGCTCTGTGACCCCCCCAATAATGTAGTCACTGCTCTGTGACCCCCCCAATAATGTAGTCACTGCTCTGTGACCCCCCCAATAATGTAGTCACTGCTCTGTGACCCCCCCAATAATGTAGTCACTGCTCTGTGACCCCCCCAATAATGTAGTCACTGCTCTGTGACCCCCCCAATAATGTAGTCACTGCTCTGTGACCCCCCCCCAATAATGTAGTCACTGCTCTGTGACCCCCCCCCCCAATAATGTAGTCACTGCTCTGTGACTCCCACCCCCCCACAATAATGTAGTCACTGCTCTGTGACCCCCCCAATAATGTAGTCACTGCTCTGTGACTCCCACCCCCCCACAATAATGTAGTCACTGCTCTGTGACCCCCCCAATAATGTAGTCACTGCTCTGTGACTCCCACCCCCCCCCCCACAATAATGTAGTCACTGCTCTGTGACTCCCACCCCCCCCCCCACAATAATGTAGTCACTGCTCTGTGACTCCCACCCCCCCCCCCACAATAATGTAGTCACTGCTCTGTGACTCCCACCCCCCCACAATAATGTAGTCACTGCTCTGTGACTCCCACCCCCCCCACAATAATGTAGTCACTGCTCTGTGACTCCCACCCCCCCACAATAATGTAGTCACTGCTCTGTGACCCCCCCAATAATGTAGTCACTGCTCTGTGACCCCCCCAATAATGTAGTCACTGCTCTGTGACCCCCCCAATAATGTAGTCACTGCTCTGTGACTCCACCCCCCCACAATAATGTAGTCACTGCTCTGTGACCCCCCCAATAATGTAGTCACTGCTCTGTGACCCCCCACAATAATGTAGTCACTGCTCTGTGACTCCCACCCCCCCACAATAATGTAGTCACTGCTCTGTGACCCCCCCAATAATGTAGTCACTGCTCTGTGACCCCCCCAATAATGTAGTCACTGCTCTGTGACCCTCCCAATAATGTAGTCACTGCTCTGTGACCCTCCCAATAATGTAGTCACTGCTCTGTGACCCCCCCAATAATGTAGTCACTGCTCTGTGACCCCCCCAATAATGTAGTCACTGCTCTGTGACCCTCCCAATAATGTAGTCACTGCTCATCATACTAAGACAAGACAGACTACCCTTCCCTTGTTCTCTCTCTTTCTGTGTGATAACTCCTCAGACATGAAGAGAGGACTAAAGCCTGAGAGACCGTGAGTGTGTGTAGCAGAGGTACAGAGAGGAAGGTGCCTTCAGAAACTCTCTTAACCTCCTTTCATCTCACACAGTCAACTGCTATTACCAGATTTCTCCCTTCTCCCCCTCTCTCTCCGCTTTGATCTACATTTAAACACCAAGTGTGTGTCCCAAATGGCAGCCTATTCCATATATATATAGTGCACTACTATTGACAAGAGCCAAATCATAAGTAGGGCACTATGAAGGGAATAAAAGGTGCCATTTGGAACACAATCCCCAGAGACAAAACCCCAGTAGGAACAAGCTGCCTGTCATCAGAGACAAACCCCAGTAGGAACAAGCTGCCTGCCATCAGAGACAAACCCCAGAGTGTAACCTACATCAGAGAAGTCAGTCTGAAGGGCCCCCCCCCATAGGTAAGACATCCCACCATAGGCCGGGTCTACGTCCCCAACTAAACCCTAAATAGAGGTTCTGCCGTGTGGAACCATTCTATAGAGGTTCTGCCGTGTGGAACCATTCTATAGAGGTTCTGCCGTGTGGAACCATTCAATAGAGGTTCTGCCGTGTGGAACCATTCAATAGAGGTTCTGCCGTGTGGAACCATTCTATAGAGGTTCTGCCGTGTGGAACCATTCTATAGAGGTTCTGCCGTGTGGAACCATTCTATAGAGGTTCTGCCGTGTGGAACCATTCTATAGAGGTTCTGCCGTGTGGAACCATTCTATAGAGGTTCTGCCGTGTGGAACCATTCTATAGAGGTTCTGCCGTGTGGAACCATTCTATAGAGGTTCTGCCGTGTGGAACCATTCTATAGAGGTTCTGCCGTGTGGAACCATTCTATAGAGGTTCTGCCGTGTGGAACCATTCTATAGGTAAGCCATCATGCGTTAGTAAATACTGTATCTCCTGTGTGAGTTCCTATCCGCCCTCCAGAAGGGAGAGCGGTCAGATGAGACCAGTATAGACCAAGGTAAACGTTGACTAGTTTTACAACGTCAATATAGTGGATGATGACTTCATTACAAAGTCTTTTCTGATTACAGTCCAATATTAATCTTCACATCTACAAACAGTGTCTCAGATTGTTGTTTAGCCTTGTCGAAAACAAATAGCAGGTTCCTTATGTATCAAGCTTCTCAGGTCAGTGCTCCTACTTTGAGATCAGGGGCTGTGGCCACAAAGCTTCTCAAAGCAGGAGCACTGGCCTGAGATCGGGGGCTGTGGCCACAAAGCTTCTCAAAGCAGGAGCACTGGCCTGAGATCGGGGGCTGTGGCCACAAAGCTTCTCAAAGCAGGAGCACTGGCCTGAGATCGGGGGCTGTGGCCACAAAGCTTCTCAAAGCAGGAGCACTGGCCTGAGATCGGGGGCTGTGGCCACAAAGCTTCTCAAAGCAGGAGCACTGGCCTGAGATCGGGGGCTGTGGCCACAAAGCTTCTCAAAGCAGGAGCACTGGCCTGAGATCGGGGGCTGTGGCCACAAAGCTTCTCAAAGCAGGAGCACTGGCCTGAGATCGGGGGCTGTGGCCACAAAGCTTCTCAAAGCAGGAGCACTGGCCTGAGATCGGGGGCTGTGGCCACAAAGCTTCTCAAAGCAGGAGCACTGGCCTGAGATCGGGGGCTGTGGCCACAAAGCTTCTCAAAGCAGGAGCACTGGCCTGAGATCGGGGGCTGTGGCCACAAAGCTTCTCAAAGCAGGAGCACTGGCCTGAGATCGGGGGCTGTGGCCACAAAGCTTCTCAAAGCAGGAGCACTGGCCTGAGATCGGGGGCTGTGGCCACAAAGCTTCTCAAAGCAGGAGCACTGGCCTGAGATCGGGGGCTGTGGCCACAAAGCTTCTCAAAGCAGGAGCACTGGCCTGAGATCGGGGGCTGTGGCCACAAAGCTTCTCAAAGCAGGAGCACTGGCCTGAGATCGGGGGCTGTGGCCACAAAGCTTCTCAAAGCAGGAGCACTGGCCTGAGATCGGGGGCTGTGGCCACAAAGCTTCTCAAAGCAGGAGCACTGGCCTGAGATCGGGGGCTGTGGCCACAAAGCTTCTCAAAGCAGGAGCACTGGCCTGAGATCGGGGGCTGTGGCCACAAAGCTTCTCAAAGCAGGAGCACTGGCCTGAGATCGGGGGCTGTGGCCACAAAGCTTCTCAAAGCAGGAGCACTGGCCTGAGATCGGGGGCTGTGGCCACAAAGCTTCTCAAAGCAGGAGCACTGGCCTGAGATCGGGGGCTGTGGCCACAAAGCTTCTCAAAGCAGGAGCACTGGCCTGAGATCGGGGGCTGTGGCCACAAAGCTTCTCAAAGCAGGAGCACTGGCCTGAGATCAGGGGCTGTGGCCACAAAGCTTCTCAAAGCAGGAGCACTGGCCTGAGATCAGGGGCTGTGGCCACAAAGCTTCTCAAAGCAGGAGCACTGGCCTGAGATCAGGGGCTGTGGCCACAAAGCTTCTCAAAGCAGGAGCACTGGCCTGAGATCAGGGGCTGTGGCCACAAAGCTTCTCAAAGCAGGAGCACTGGCCTGAGATCAGGGGCTGTAGCCACAAAGCTTCTCAAAGCAGGAGCACTGGCCTGAGATCAGGGGCTGTGGCCACAAAGCTTCTCAAAGTAGGAGCACTGGCCTGAGATCAGGGGCTGTGGCCACAAGTGCTGATGAGAGAGATTTTACTCCTCCTGTTATGGGTCAAAATAAAATCTATGCATGAAGCCTCTTTAGTCATACGAGTCCCACCAAGTGGACAGATATTTAGGAGACCTCATGAGCTGTCCTAACCAGTTAAGAGTTACCAGCTAGCCTAGTGGTTAGAGCGTTGGACTAGTAACCGAAAGGTTGCTGGATTGAATCCCCGAGCTGACAAGGTACAAATCTGTCGTTCTGCCCCTGAACAAGGCAGTTAACCCACTGTTCCTAGGCCGTCATTGTAAATAAGAATTTGTTCTTAACTGACTTGCCTAGTTAAATAAATAACAAAACTAAATGCTGTCTTGAGAAGTGAACAAAGCCGCGAGTCGGCGGTGTCCCGCGCCACATGCAATAGCGTTGGAGTTGTTAGAAGAATGTCTTGATAATTCTATATGAGTAATACAGACAGACATGCAACAGTAGACTTAAACCATTGGTCACCAAACCTTTGAGTCAAAATGCAAGTCAAAATCTTGAGTAAAAATCTACAGCTCAGATTATCATGTTATTTTCTTTAACATGACTTTTAAAAAACAAATGTGAACCTATGCAACATTAAAAACAGTTCTGTAACCAAGAGGTTTGTAGTAGTCTATAGCCCAATATATTGGCTATCCCTGAATTACCGTGGCGATGTTCTCAGACCATTTAGAAATGATATTTAAAACACGTTATGTATTGGATCACATTGGTAATAGATCATTTTGTTGTATTACTTGCGAGGCACTGCTGAGTGAGTATAATAATTGAGAAAAGGGGAGAGCTGATGACAAAACTCAAGTTATACTGCATTATTTCTGACTCGTGCAACAATTCATGTTGTTAATCCCATGTCCAGATAACGTGAAATATTATTTGATTAAAAAAAAGAATTAAATTAATTTAAAAAAAAGAGAAGTAATTAATAATAACAATTCAAGCTTATCAGAACACTTTGCTATAGTCATTCATTACAGCTGCAGTGCTGGTTGTAGTCATTGATTACAGCTGCAGTGCTGGTTGTAGCGTGAGTGGAAGTAGTTCAAGCTTATCACTAGAGAACAGAACCCACTTGCTATAGTTTTTGATTACACTTTGCTATAGTCATTGATTACAGCTGCAGTGCTGGTTGTAGCGTGAGTGGAAGTAGTTCAAGCTTATCACTAGAGAACAGAACCCACTTGCTATAGTTTTTGATTACACTTTGCTATAGTCATTGATTACAGCTGCAGTGCTGGTTGTAGTCATTGATTACAGCTGCAGTGCTGGTTGTAGTCATTCATTACAGCTGCAGTGCTGGTTGTAGTCATTCATTACAGCTGCAGTGCTGGTTGTAGTCATTCATTACAGCTGCAGTGCTGGTTGTAGTCATTCATTACAGCTGCAGTGCTGGTTGTAGTCATTCATTACAGCTGCAGTGCTGGTTGTAGTCATTCATTACAGCTGCAGTGCTGGTTGTAGTCATTGATTACAGCTGCAGTGCTGGTTGTAGCGTGAGTGGAAGTAGTTCAAGCTTATCACTAGAGAACAGAACCCACTTGCTATAGTTTTTGATTACACTTTGCTATAGTCATTGATTACAGCTGCAGTGCTGGTTGTAGCGTGAGTGGAAGTAGGGAGAAACCGTATTTTATGGCTAATTAAAAAATAAAAGTGTTGAACAACGTGTTGACAGTGCTGAGTAACAACTTGCACATACTCGTAAAAACAGCAGCGCTTCGCTGTAGTCGTTCTTCTCCTGGTTTTAAAAGTTTGGAAATCTCACAGTAGACTTGGCAGTGAGCTCAAGGTTATTTTTTATTTTTTTATTTTACAGTCTATGGCTCCAGGAAACGGTGCAGTCACGGTGATCAGAGCGATCCGATTGGCCAACGGTAGGCCTGTAGGTGCACTTGTTCTCTAGGCCTGGCGTGTCGTAGTTCTACCTTCAGACACATGAAATGATTAAAAAACGGGAACACTTGGCCTTCCGACACTATACCTGCTAAATCAGGTGCACCTACCGCCAACAGCACGAAAACAATAATAAAAATAGAAACGCAAGGCTTTATCTTTGTTTTTGGTTTTTTTTACAGAAATGTTTGGTGATCGACTAGGAATGCCATGGAGACCGACCGGTCCATCAAAGGGTTGGTAACCACTGCACTAAGCTAATAAATGTGAACGAGGGTCAGACATCTTTCCTTTGCAGTAGCTCAAACTGTCATGTTTACCTGCTCACAAACTTTTACAAGTTGATTTTACTCCTGACTCAAGAGTTAGTCTGAGCAGCGTCTTAACACCCTAAAACCTACTCTGAGCGGCGTCTTAACATCACCCTAAAACCTACTCTGAGCAGCGTCTTAACATCACCCTAAAACCTACTCTTAGCAGCGTCTTAACATCACCCTAAAACCTACTCTGAGCTGGGAGTATTTTTAGTCTTATAAAAACAGGTTAACTGGATTCCTGGAGCCTTTTCTGAGATGTTTTGTGAATAAGGGAACTGGTCCCTCCCCTGTCTATGTTCTCTTTTAAAATGGGGATCTAAAAAAAGGCAGAACGGATCAATCTGCAGTCCTAAATACCGTCGCCTAGCTTCTTGGATAGGCAGCCTCTTTCACTTACTCTAACACAACTATCCTACACAAGGAATCAGTTCAATACTCAGGCTACTTATTATACCGTTTGTAGTTAATCTGGCCTGTTGGAAGTACTCTACTACACCGCTCACCAATAACAGCTGTGTTAAGTAGCTGTGTTAAGTAGCTGTGTTAAGTAGTCGAAGCCATAACAGGCTAAAAATAAGCCTCACAAAGTCACATTCAGTACCCGGTGGACAATAATGTTACCTTAGGTCGTTACATTTCATAATATTACCAGAAGATAGCTTAGCTATGATGAGAACAAGTGACAGCTAGTTGGTTGTATATGGTTAACTTGTGTCCAGGGAGTTAATGAGGTTAGGATCAGTACAGGGATCTGCTGTTGAGGTAATATGCTAGTAGCAATACAGAAACCTCTATAGGGACCTGCTGTTGAGGTAATATGCTAGTAGCAATACAGAAACCTCTATAGGGACCTGCTGTTGAGGTAATATGCTAGTAGCAATACAGAAACCTCTATAGGGACCTGCTGTTTAGGTAATATGCTAGTGGCAATACAGAAACCTCTATAGGGCCTGAGGTAATATGCTAGTAGCAATACAGAAACCTCTATAGGGACCTGCTGTTGAGGTAATATGCTAGTAGCGATACAGAAACCTCTTTAGGGATCTGAGGTAATATGCTAGTAGCAATACAGAAACCTCTATAGGGATCTGAGGTAATATGCTAGTAGCAATACAGAAACCTCTATAGGGACCTGCTGTTGAGGTAATATGCTAGTAGCGATACAGAAACCTCTTTAGGGATCTGAGGTAATATGCTAGTAGCGATACAGAAACCTCTATAGGGACCTGCTGTTGAGGTAATATGCTAGTAGCAATACAGAAACCTCTATAGGGACCTGCTGTTGAGGTAATATGCTAGTAGCAATACAGAAACCTCTATAGGGATCTGAGGTAATATGCTAGTAGCGATACAGAAACCTCTATAGGGATCTGAGGTAATATGCTAGTAGCGATACAGAAACCTCTATAGGGATCTGAGGTAATATGCTAGTAGCGATACAGAAACCTCTATAGGGATCTGAGGTAATATGCTAGTAGCGATACAGAAACCTCTATAGGGATCTGAGGTAATATGCTAGTAGCGATACAGAAACCTCTATAGGGATCTGAGGTAATATGCTAGTAGCGATACAGAAACCTCTATAGGGATCTGAGGTAATATGCTAGTAGCGATACAGAAACCTCTATAGGGATCTGAGGTAATATGCTAGTAGCGATACAGAAACCTCTATAGGGATCTGAGGTAATATGCTAGTAGCGATACAGAAACCTCTATAGGAGGCCGCACAAGTTACAGTCAATAACATGAAGGCTACAATGTTGTAACAACGTGCTCAAAATGTTACTAAATAGTAGCAGCACAGAGCGATACCGTTAACAAGTAGCTGTTTAGGATAAATATATATACTGTAGCTGGTAAAATCAGCGGGGTGGTCGTGTTTAGTAGCGGCTACTGGCTGCTGTAATCACGGACAGGCATGTCGTCCTCTCCCCGGTTATTATGGATATAAAAACCCCGATTGGGTTTTTTATGTGAACAAAGCTGACACCCGAAAGCAGACTAAATGTGGTCCACTGCCAGCTAAGACATTAGTTAGCGTTATTCCCCGTCGGTTAGCTCGCTAGCTAATGTTGTTTATGTGGCTTTGCTACTCAACGTTGGACGCTAACGACACACAGATACTTTAAATAGACACATGTTACCTAATGAGTCAAACATTCAGCATCATCTTTAGAAAATGTCCCCTATCAGAGGTTAGAAATGAAGACTTCCAGACTGCTGTAAATATAATACATAGTAGCCAGCATGTTGTACCATCAGAGAGGTGAGATTAGATGGAAAAACAAAGCGATGGTATTTACTATACTCACTGGTGTTATCCCCATCATCAAGTTTAGTAGCATGAAATCCTTCTCTCTCACACACACACTTACTATACTCACTGGTGTTATCCCCATCATCAAGTTCAGTAACATGAAATCCTTCTGTTGGTATCCCTCATTCTCTGTCTCACACACACACACACACACACACACACACACTTACTATACTCACTGGTGTTATCCTCATCATCAAGTTCAGTAGCATGAAATCCTTCTGTTGGTATCCCTCATTCTCTCTGTCTCTCTCTCTCACAGTCATTTACAACGATAGCCTTTAAAAATCTGATTTGATAAGTCTCTCCGTGAAGCCCCACTTACAGTTGTGTTGTTACCAGACTCGAACAGCAGAAGTCTGAAAGTAATAGTTGTACCACAACACTGAACAATCCCTCCTCCTCCTCTTCCTCCAAGGCTTAACATGAGGAACGGTTACCGGAGCTGTAACGGCAGCGAAACGCACGACATCTTGGCTCAATCCAACGGTGACCGAGCCGGGATTAAAGACGAGCTTCACGGTTAAGTCAGTCCGGTATTCATTTCATAACGTTGCGAGGTGGTTTTTCCAGGCTACAGAACAAGGCCGCAAAGCCAGAGCAGAAAATCCAGCAGCACAGCGCCCCTTGATCCTGAGGAAATACGTCTTAAAACGACACCCAATTCCCTGTCTAGTTCAACGCAGTCAAAACTAGTGGACTACATGTGGAATACAACTCCTTCTCGCCATAATTAAAACGTAACCGATGGCAATTCATTGTATATAGGATTTCACATTGGCTATGTAACCATATACTGATGTGATTATCCTGAAGCCACGACGTTTCATTTGTAATGAATTCTTATGTCAGGCAGAAATTCATGATCAGCAAAGTTCTTTCCAGCCACTATATTGAATTAAATGATATGTGAACTTACTTCTCCGCTTGTCCGTGCGGTTGGTCCTTTTGGAGGAAGGAAAGTGAGAGAATATATCCACAGGAAAGTATAATTAGATGAACTTTTCAAAACGCTCACCTGAAGCATGCGTACAAAGAACCGTGTAAACACGTGCACGATCTGTGCAGGTATGAACGCGTCTGTTTTCATCTAGTGCGCATGTCTCAGGTGACCTCGTTCTACTTCCCTGTGGATATATACTGTCTCACCTTCCTCCTTCCAAAAGTACCAACCACACGGACAGCCGGAAAACTATGTTCAAATATTATTATATTTAACATTCTGACTTGTGACAGGTATTTTCCAAACAAATGTATGGTATTCATCTCAGACTTTGAACCAGAGGTATCACAGTCTGGCTGTCAGGCAGAGAGGTGATCTATGCTGTGAGATCTAGGGTATAAAAATAGCCTCTACATTTACACACACATTCCTGGCGAGGCTCTGTTCTGCAGTGTTGTGAGTCTTTATTTAACCAGGTTAATAAGTCAGTTAGGAACAAATTCTTATTTACAAAGACGGCCTACCCCCGGGCCAAACCTGAACGACAATGTGCCAATTGTGCACCGCCCTATGGGACTCCCAATCACGGGCTGTTGTGCTACAGCCCGGGATCGAACCAGGGCTGTAGTGACGCCTCACGCCTGAGACCGCTGCTCCACTCGTGACCATGCAGATCCAGTCTACTTTGGAGCCCTCAATAACATGAAAAATCAAAACATGTCATTAAAAAGAATTAAACTTAGCACAGGCTTCGTCCCAAATGGTAGGTATTTCCTACAGTGCACTACCTGAGACCAGAGCCCCATATAGACTACCAGTTCAGACACACACACTGTATCTGAACTATTCAATGTTATTATCCCCAATACAGCTAATAAAACCCACAATGTTGTTATCCCTAATACAGCTAATAAAACCAATGTTATTATCCCCAATAGAGCTAAGAGAGCGAGAGTTGCACCCCTTCTCAAAAAACCTACACTCGATCCCTCCGATGTCAACAACTACAGACCAGTTTCCCTTCTTTCTTTTCTCTCCAAAACTCTTGAACGTGCCGTCCTTGGCCAGCTCTCCTGCTATCTCTCTCAGAATGACCTTCTTGATCCTAATCAGTCAGGTTTCAAGACTGGGCATTCAACTGAGACCGTTCTTCTCTGTGTCACGGAGGCTCTCCGCACTGCTAAAGCTAACTCTCTCTCTCCTCTGCTCTCATCCTTCTAGACCTATCTGCTGCCTTTGATACTGTGAACCATCAGATCCTCCTCTCCACCCTCTCCGAGTTGGGCATCTCCGGTGCGGCCCACGCTTGGATTGCGTCCTACCTGACAGGTCGCTCCTACCAGGTGGCGTGGCGAGAATCCGTCTCCGCACCACGTGCTCTCACCACTGGTGTTCCCCAGGGCTCAGTTCTAGGCCCTCTCCTATTCTCGCTATACAACAAGTCACTTGGCTCTGTCATATCCTCACATGGTCTCTCCTATCATTGCTACGCAGACGACACACAATTAATCTTCTCCTTTCCCCCTTCTGATAACCAGCATCTCTGCATGTCTGGCAGACACATCAGTGTGGATGACGGATCACCACCTCAAGCTGAACCTCGGCAAGACGGAGCTGCTCTTCCTCCCGGGGAAGGACTGCCCGTTCCATGATCTCGCCATCACGGTTGACAACTCCCTTGTGTCCTCCTCCCAGAGTGCTAAGAGCCTTGGCGTGACCCTGGACAACACCCTGTCGTTCTCCACTAACATCAAGGCGGTGACCCGATCCTGTAGGTTCATGCTCTACAACATTCGCAGAGTACGACCCTGCCTTACACAGGAAGCGGCGCAGGTCCTAATCCAGGCACTTGTCATCTCCCGTCTGGATTACTGCAACTCCCTGTTGGCGGGGCTCCCTGCCTGTGCCATTAAACCCCTACGACTCATCCAGAACGCCGCAGCCCGTCTGGTGTTCAACCTTCCCAAGTTCTCACGTCACCCCGCTCCTCCGCACACTCCACTGGCTTCCAGTTGAAGCTCGCATCTGCTACAAGACCATGGTGCTTGCCTACGGAGCTGTGAGGGGAACGGCACCTCCGTACCTTCAGGCTCTGATCAGGCCCTACACCCAAACAAGGGCACTGCGTTCATCCACCTCTGGCCTGCTGGCCCCCCTACCTCTGAGGAAGCACAGTTCCCGCTCAGCCCAGTCAAAACTGTTCACTGCTCTGGCACCCCAATGGTGGAACAAGCTCCCTCACGACGCCAGGACAGAGGAGTCAATCACCACCTTCCGGAGACACCTGAAACCCCACCTCTTTAAGGAATACCTGGGATAGGATAAAGTAATCCTTCTACCCCCCCCCCCCCTCCCCAAAAGATATAGATGTACTATTGTAAAGTGGTTGTTCCACTGGATATCATAAGGTGAATGCACCAATTTGTAAGTCGCTCTGGATTAGAGCGTCTGCTAAATGACGTAAATGTAAATGTAATAAAACCAATGTTGTTATCCCTAATACAGCTAATAAAACCAATGTTGTTATCCCCAATACAGCTAATAAACACAATGTTGTTCTTCCAATACAGCTAATAAACACAATGTTGTTCTTCCAATACAGCTAATAAAACCAATGTTGTTATCCCCAATACAGCTAATAAAACCCACAATGTTGTTATCCCCAATACAGCTAATAAAACCAATTTTGTTATCCCCAATACAGCTAATAAAACCCACAATGTTGTTATCCCCAATACAGCTAATAAAACCCACAATGTTGTTATCCCCAATACAGCTAATAAAACCAATGTTGTTATCCCCAATACAGCTAATAAAACCAATGTTGTTATCCCCAATACAGCTAATAAAACCAATGTTGTTATCCCCAATACAGCTAATAAAACCAATGTTGTTATCCCCAATACAGCTAATAAAACCAATGTTATTATCTCTAATACAGCCAATAAAAACACAGCAAACGAAATATTAAAATGGATCACATATTTTGTTTTTAATACACAGGAAGAAAAACAATTCAATAAGTCTAATGATGTCTGACTGGGTTAAAACGTGTTCGCCGTGCTTTAGCAAAGGGCCATTTATTACCTTCTAGATGTTGCCGATCGTAAGGTGCGTTCGAAATGGGACTCTTATTTTGCTCACTGTGATACTACAAGAGGCAAAGAGTACCATTTAAGAACGCAAAGAACAAGTGCCCACGTCACTCAGGGGGATCTAGTCCCGAATGTGACAGCCTGTTAAAATACATGTTGTGTTGCTATGGCGTTGGTACACTGGGCCTCTGTCCAAAATGGACCCCCCCCCCCTATTCCCTACATGGGGCTCCCGTCAAAAGTAGTGTACGACGAATAGGGAGCCATTTGGGACAGAACGCCAGGTCTGTTTCTCTGAGGTTAAAAATACCAGACGATAAACGGCCGTTCCTTTAACGACAGTTCCCCCATAACAGAGAGGTCTGGGGGTGTAGTATTCAGTTAAATGTGAAACATTCTGAACGTCACAGATGTCAATAGAATGGATAGAGCAGACCATGATTCTCCGTTACATTTGACAAGACATATCTGTTCTATACCTTCTGTAACATTACGTCTATCTGAACAGGCCCCTGTTTGAGCCCACATGATAGAGGGGTTGGGTACTGGGTAGTTGGTGGGGTACTGAGTTGGTACTGGGTAGTTGGTACTGGGTAGTTGGTCCTAGGTAGTAGGTGGGGTACTGAGTTGGTACTGAGTGGGTACTGGGTAGTAGGTGGGGTACTGAGTTGGTACTGGGTAGCAGGTGGGGTACTGAGTTGGTACTGGGTAGTAGGTGGGGTACTGAGTGGGTACTGGGTAGTAGGTGGGGTACTGAGTTGGTACTGGATAGCAGGTGGGGTACTGAGTGGGATCTGGGTAGTAGGTGGGGTACTGAGTGGGTACTGGGTACTGAGTTGGTACTGGGTAGCAGGTGGGGTACTGAGTTGGTACTGGGTAGTTGGTACTGGATAGCAGGTGGGGTACTGAGTTGGTACTGGGTAGCAGGTGGGGTACTGGGTAGCAGGTGGGGTACTGAGTGGGTACTGGGTAGTAGGTGGGGTACTGAGTTGGTACTGGATAGCAGGTGGGGTACTGAGTTGGTACTGGGTAGTAGGTGGGGTACTGAGTTGGTACTGGGTAGCAGGTGGGGTACTGAGTTGGTACTGGGTAGCAGGTGGGGTACTGAGTTGGTACTGGGTAGTTGGTACTGGATAGCAGGTGGGGTACTGAGTTGGTACTGGATAGCAGGTGGGGTACTGAGTTGGTACTGGGTAGTAGGTGGGGTACTGAGTTGGTACTGGGTAGCAGGTGGGGTACTGAGTTGGTACTGGGTAGTTGGTACTGGATAGCAGGTGGGGTACTGAGTTGGTACTGGGTAGCAGGTGGGGTACTGAGTTGGTACTGGGTAGTAGGTGGGGTACTGAGTTGGTACTGGATAGCAGGTGGGGTACTGAGTTGGTACTGGGTAGCAGGTGGGGTACTGAGTTGGTACTGGGTAGCAGGTGGGGTACTGAGTTGGTACTGGGTAGCAGGTGGGGTACTGAGTTGGTACTGGATAGCAGGTGGGGTACTGAGTTGGTACTGGGTAGCAGGTGGGGTACTGAGTTGGTACTGGGTAGCAGGTGGGGTACTGAGTTGGTACTGGATAGCAGGTGGGGTACTGAGTTGGTACTGGATAGCAGGTGGGGTACTGAGTTGGTACTGGGTAGTTGGTACTGGGTAGTTGGTACTGGGTCGTTGGTACTGGGTTGTTAGTACTGGGTCGTTGGTACTGGGTAGTTGGTACTGGATAGCAGGTGGGGTACTGAGTTGGTACTGGGTAGTAGGTGGGGTACTGAGTTGGTACTGGATAGCAGGTGGGGTACTGAGTTGGTACTGGATAGCAGGTGGGGTACTGAGTTGGTACTGGGTAGTTGGTGGGGTACTGAGTTGGTACTGGGTCGTTGGTACTGGGTCGTTGGTACTGGGTAGTTGGTACTGGGTAGTTGGTACTGGGTAGTTGGTACTGGGTAGCAGGTGGGGTACTGAGTTGGTACTGGGTAGTAGGTGGGGTACTGAGTTGGTACTGGATAGCAGGTGGGGTACTGAGTTGGTACTGGATAGCAGGTGGGGTACTGAGTTGGTACTGGGTAGTAGGTGGGGTACTGAGTTGGTACTGGGTAGTAGGTGGGGTACTGAGTTGGTACTGGATAGCAGGTGGGGTACTGAGTTGGTACTGGGTAGTAGGTGGGGTACTGAGTTGGTACTGGGTAGTTGGTACTGGGTCGTTGGTACTGGGTCACTGATACTGGGTCGTTGATACTGGGTAGTTAAAACTGGGTCGTTGGTCCTGGGTCGTTGGTACTGGGTCGTTGATACTGGGTCGTTGGTACTGGGTCGTTGGTACTGGGTCGTTAAAACTGGGTTGTTGGTACTGGGTCGTTGATACTGGGTAGTTAAAACTGGGTCGTTGGTACTGGGTCGTTGGTACTGGGTCGTTGGTACTGGGTAGTTAAAACTGGGTCGTTGGTACTGGGTCATTGGTACTGGGTCGTTGGTGGGGTACTGAGTTGGTAGCAGGTGGGGTACTGAGTTGGTACTGGGTAGTTGGTACTGGATAGCAGGTGGGGTACTGAGTTGGTACTGGATAGTAGGTGGGGTACTGAGTTGGTACTGGATAGCAGGTGGGGTACTGAGTTGGTACTGGGTAGCAGGTGGGGTACTAAGTTGGTACTGGGTAGCAGGTGGGGTACTGAGTTGGTACTGGGTAGTAGGTGGGGTACTGAGTTGGTACTGGATAGCAGGTGGGGTACTGAGTCGTTAAAACTGGGTTGTTGGTACTGGGTCGGGGTACTGAAACCCCACCTCTTTAAGGAATACCTGGGATAGGATAAAGTAATCCTTCTAACCCCCCCCCCCCTTTAAAGGATTTAGATGCACTATTGTAAAGTGTTTGTTCTACTGGATATTATAGGTGAATGCACCAATTTGTAAGTCGCTCTGGATAAGAGCGTCTGCTAAATGACTTAAATGTAATGTAAATGGTACTGGGTCGTTGGTACTGGGTCGTTGGTACTGGGTCGTTGGTGGGGTACTGAGTTGGTACTGGGTCGTTGGTACTGGGTCGTTGGTACTGGGTAGTTGGTACTGGGTCGTTGGTGGGGTACTGGGTCGTTGGTACTAGGTCGTTGGTACTGGGTCGTTGGTGGGGTACTGAGTTGGTACTGGGTCGTTGGTACTGGGTCGTTGGTACTGGGTCGTTGGTGGGGTACTGGGTCGTTGGTACTGGGTCGTTGGTACTGGGTCGTTGGTGGGGTACTGGGTCGTTGGTACTGGGTCGTTGGTACTGGGTCGTTGGTGGAGTACTGGGTCATTGGTACTGGGTCGTTGGTGGGGTACTGGGTCGTTGGTACTGGGTCGTTGGTACTGGGTCGTTGGTGGAGTACTGGGTCATTGGTACTGGGTCGTTGGTGGGGTACTGAGTTGGTACTGGGTCGTTGGCACTGGGTCGTTGGTGGGGTACTGAGTTGGTACTGGGTCGTTGGTACTGGGTCGTTGGTACTGGGTCGTTGGTACTGGGTAGTTGGTGGGGTACTGAGTTGGTACTGGGTCGTTGGTACTGGGTCGTTGGTACTGGGTCGTTGGTGGGGTACTGGGTCGTTGGTACTGGGTCGTTGGTGGGGTACTGAGTTGGTACTGGGTCGTTGGTACTGGGTAGTTGGTACTGGGTCGTTGGTACTGGGTCGTTGGTACTGGGTGGTGGCTAGAAGAGGGCTGGATTTGGACTGGTTAGTCGGCTTCATTCTTTGACGCCTCATCAAAGTTTTCTACAAGATCTGTGGAGAGGAGAGATGGGAGTTAATTCCAGACGAGTATCATATGAAGCAAACGTAAAACACAGAATATTTAATTCAATATGCTATGAGAAACTAGCCTGGCCGTGGCCAGAACCATTCTTCTGCTAAAACAAATTTCAAAGTGAACCCAAGCAAATCACCTGTTCTCAGATTAGCAATGAGCATATTTAAAAATGACTGAAAACTGTTCCAAGATCACGTGGAGATAATCCTGAACACCAGGGAGAGAGACCAACATACTGCACCATATCACACCAGGGAGAGAGACCAACATACTGCACCATATCACACCAGGGAGAGAGACCAACAAACTGCACCATATCACACCAGGGAGACCAACAAACTGCACCATATCACACCAGGGAGAGAGACCAACATACTGCACCATATCACACCAGGGAGAGACCAACATACTGCACCATATCACACCAGGGAGAGAGACCAACATACTGCACCATATCACACCAGGGAGAGACCAACATACTGCACCATATCACACCAGGGAGAGAGACCAACAAACTGCACCATATCACACCAGGGAGAGACCAACATACTGCACCATATCACACCAGGGAGAGAGACCAACATACTGCACCATATCACACCAGGGAGAGACCAACAAACTGCACCATATCACACCAGGGAGAGACCAACATACTGCACCATATCACACCAGAGAGAGACCAACATACTGCACCATATCACACCAGGGAGAGAGACCAACAAACTGCACCATATCACACCAGGGAGAGAGACTGACATACTGCACCATATCACAGCAGGGAGAGAGACCAACATACTGCACCATATCACACCAAGGAGAGACCAACAAACTGCACCATATCACACCAGGGAGAGACCAACATACTGCACCATATCACACCAGAGAGAGACCAACATACTGCACCATATCACACCAGGGAGAGAGACCAACAAACTGCACCATATCACACCAGGGAGAGAGACTGACATACTGCACCATATCACAGCAGGGAGAGAGACCAACATACTGCACCATATCACACCAAGGAGAGACCAACAAACTGCACCATATCACACCAGGGAGAGACCAACATACTGCACCATATCACACCAGAGAGAGACCAACATACTGCACCATATCACACCAGGGAGAGAGACCAACAAACTGCACCATATCACACCAGGGAGAGAGACCGACATACTGCACCATATCACAGCAGGGAGAGAGACCAACATACTGCACCATATCACACCAGAGAGAGACCAACATACTGCACCATATCACACCAGGGAGAGAGACCAACATACCGCACCATATCACACCAGGGAGAGAGACCAACATACTGCACCATATCACACCAGGGAGAGACCAACCTACTGCACCATATCACACCAGGGAGAGAGACCAACATACTGCACCATATCACACCAGGGAGAGAGACCAACATACTGCACCATATCACACCAGGGAGAGAGACCAACATACTGCACCATATCACACCAGGGAGAGACCAACCTACTGCACCATATCACACCAGGGAGAGAGACCAACATACTGCACCATATCACACCAGGGAGAGAGACCAACATACTGCACCATATCACACCAGGGAGAGACCAACAAACTGCACCTCCACGTGATCATTCACATCACAGTAAAAGGTCAAAGGTCACATGATGCTGTCATTTAACAACGACGTGTGTCTTGTGAAACAATACCTGGAACTTCGTCCTCCTCCTTAATATATTCTGGTTTGCTGATTGACATCGATTTGTTGTCAAGTACTGCAATTAGAGAAGGAATGGGTAAAAATATACATTTTATAAGGGACAGTGTGTGTGTCTGTATAGGGGACAGTGTGTGTGTCTGTATAGGGGACAGAGTGTGTGTCTGTATAGGGGACAGAGTGTGTGTATATAGGGGACAGAGTGTGTGTCTGTATAGGGGACAGAGTGTGTGTCTGTATAGGGGACAGAGTGTGTGTCTGTATAGGGGACAGAGTGTGTGTCTGTATAGGGGACAGAGTGTGTGTCTGTATAGGGGACAGAGTGTGTGTCTGTATAGGGGACAGAGTGTGTGTCTGTATAGGGGACAGAGTGTGTCGGTATAGGGGACAGAGTGTGTCTGTATAGGGGACAGAGTGTGTCTGTATAGGGGACATAGTGTGTCTGTCTGTATAGGGGACAGAGTGTGTGTGTATATGGGGACAGAGTGTGTCTGTATAGGGGACAGAGTGTGTGTATATAGGGGACAGAGTGTGTCTGTATAGGGGACAGAGTGTGTCTGTATAGGGGACATAGTGTGTCTGTCTGTATAGGGGACAGAGTGTGTCTGTCTGTATAGGGGACAGAGTGTGTCTGTCTGTATAGGGGACAGAGTGTGTGTGTATATGGGGACAGAGTGTGTCTGTATAGGGGACAGAGTGTGTCTGTATAGGGGACAGAGTGTGTCTGTATAGGGGACAGTGTGTGTCTGTCTGTATAGGGGACAGAGTGTGTCTGTATAGGGGACAGAGTGTGTCTGTCTGTATAGGGGACAGAGTGTGTCTGTCTGTATAGGGGACAGTGTGTGTGTCTGTATAGGGGACAGTGTGTGTCTGTATGTATAGGGGACAGAGTGTGTCTGTATAGGGGACAGAGTGTGTCTGTCTGTATAGGGGACAGAGTGTGTCTGTCTGTATAGGGGACAGTGTGTGTGTCTGTCTGTATAGGGGACAGTGTGTGTGTCTGTCTGTATAGGGGACAGTGTGTGTCTGTATAGGGGACAGAGTGTGTCTATATAGGGGACAGAGTGTGTGTGTGTGTGTGTGTGTGTGTGTGTGTGTGTGTGTGTATATAGGGGACAGAGTGTGTCTGTATAGGGGACAGAGTGTGTGTCTGTATAGGGGACAGAGTGTGTCTGTATAGGGGACAGAGTGTAAATGTGACCACGTCAGAAATTGTCCTTCTCATCTGCCTGTGCGTTTGCGTGTGTGTTTGCGTGTGCCTGTGTGCGTGTGTGTGTGCGTGTGTGTGTTTGCGTGTGTGTGTACACTTGTATCTATAGGTGTCTCCATGTCCCACCCACCTTGGCGTGGGAACCGCTCTGCCAGTTTGCGGAGGCTGGTGAAGCTGTCTGCCCCCAGCTGGCTGAGGATGCCTGGGAGCATCTCTGTCAGCTGTTTGTTCTCTGCATGGCCTGTGATGGCAAACGTGTTGGCAGACAGAGAGGCCTGCACCTTGGGGTTGTTGAAGTGGATCACTGTGCCATCGTCCTTAATCATGTTTACCTGGGGGGGGGGGGGGGGGGGGGGGGTTTAGACGAGGATTGGACACCAGTTATCAATAGCATACATACATACATACATACATACATACATACATACATACATACATACATACATACGGGAAGTATTCAGACTTGTTGATTTTTTTCCACATTTTGTTACAACCTTTATTCTAAGATGGATTCAATTGTTTTTCTACACACAATACGCCATACTGACAAAGCAAAAACCAAAAACAGGTTTTTAGAAGAAAAAAAACTAAACTATCACATTTACATAAGTATTCAGACCCTTTACTCAGTACTTTGTTGAAGCACCTTTGGCAGCGATTACAGCATTGAGTCTTCTTGGGTATGACGCTACAAGCTTGGCCCACCTGTATTTGGGGAGTTTCTCACATTCTTCTCTGTAGATCCTCTCAAGCTCTGTCAGGTTGGATGGGGAGCATCGCTGCACAGCTATTTTCAGGTCTCTCCAGAGATGTTCGATCAGGTTCAAGTCCGGGCTCTGGCTGGGCCACTCAAGGACATTCAGAGACTTTTCCCAAAGCCACTAGTTTGTTGTCTTGGCTGTGTGCTTAGGGTCGTTGTCCTGTTGGAAGGTGAACCTTCGCCCCAGTCTGAGGTCCTGAGCGCTCTGGAGCAGGTTTTCATCAAGGATTTCTCTGTACTTTGCTCCGTTCATCTTTCCCTCGATCCTGACTAGTCTCCCAGTCCCTGCCGCTGAAAAACATCCCCACAGCATGATGCTGCCACCACCATGCTTCACCGTAGGGATGGTGCCAGGTTTCCTCCAGACTCGACACTTGGCATTCAGGCCAAAGAGTTCAATCTTGGTTTCATCAGACTAGAGAATCTTGTTTCTCATGGTCTGAGAATCCAAGCGGGCTGTCATGTGCCTTTTACTGAGGAGTGGCTTCTGTCTAGCCACTTTATCATAAAGGCCTGATTGGTGAAGTGCTGCAGAGATGGTTTTCCTTCTGGAAGGTCCTCCCATTTCCACAGAGGAACTCTGTTCTAGGTCACCTCCCAGACCAAGGACCTTCTCACCCGATTGCTCAGTTTGGCCGGGCAGCCAGCTCTAGGAAGAGTCTTGATGGTTCCAAACTAGTTCCATTTAAGAATGATGGAGGCCACTGTGTTCTTGGACACCTTTAATGCTGCAGATATTTTTTGGTACCCTTCCCCAGATCTGAGGCTCGACACAATCTTGTCTCGGAGCTCTACGGACAATTCCTTCGACCTCATGGCTTGGTTTTTGCTCTGACATGCACTGTCAACTGTGGGACCTTATATAGACAGGTGTGTGCCTTTCCAAATCATGTCCAATCAATTGAATTGACCACAGGTGGACTCCAATCAAGTTGTAGAAACATCTCAATGATGATCAATGGAAACAGGATGCACCTGAGCTCAATTTTGACTGTCATAGTAAATGGTCTGAATACTTAAATAAGGTATCTGTATTTAAATTTGAATACATTTGCAAAAATGTCTAGAAACCTGTTTTCACTTTGTCATTATGTGGTATTGGGTGTAGATGAAGGATTTTTTATTTAATAATTCTTTGAATAAGACTAACGTAAACAAAAAGTGGAAGGGGTCTGAATACTTTCCGAATGCTCTGTACATATTCAGGGCCCTCCATAGTTACTTGGACAGGGAAGCATTTTCTCCTTTTGGCTCTATACTCCAAAAGTTTTAATTTCAAATCAAACAATGACTATGGAGGTTAAAGTGCAAACGGTCAGGTTTAATTTGAGGGTATTTTCATCCATATTGGGTGAACTGTTTAGAAATTACAATATTTTTCTGTACATAAGTTCCCCATTGTAGGGGACCAAAAGCATTAGGAAAAATTCACTTATGTGTATTAAAGTAGTGAAAAGTTTAGTATTTGTGTGTCTAACTTTCTCAACTCATCATTATTCAAGATTATACATAATCATGGTAGCATCCACATTAACGTAGAGGTGTTTAGAAACACTTAATTTTTTACAATATAAGTGACTACAAACTGATACATTATTTACCATTAATTTCTATTTCTCATAAAATAATCTGAAATACAACTAAAACAAACAGCAAATGTGTGTAGTCACAAGCTTAATGTAATCATTGTGTGGCTGGAATATGGGACCAAATACTAAACTTACTACTTTAATATACGTCCCAATACTTTTGGTCCCCTAAACTGGAGGGACTAGGTACAAAAAGTGCTGTAATTATCTAAACGGTTCACCCGATATGGATGAAAATACCCTCAAATTAAATCTGACAGTCTGCACTTTAACCTCATAGTCATTGTTTTTTTTAATTCAAATCCCAAACTTTGGAGTATAGAGTCAAAAGAAGAAGAAAAAAAAAATCCATAATTATCCCAGAAGGCACAGTAAATTAGTCTGTCAAAAAAATGTTGCATTAAGGAATAAGAGGAGAGAACTCCCAGCTGTGTTTTCACACGGGTAAGTGGACTGGCAATATAGAAACACTGATAACATAATAACACTTGGAGAAAAGGTGTGATGATAAAGTCATTGCTTGGCCTTTACCTCCTCAATACCAGAGATGTTGTTCACTGACAGTTTCTTCAAAGAACTCTGGAGTTTTTTGTCGTCAGCTGTTGCCGTTCTGTGAACCACCTTCTTTTTCCTACGAGCTGTTCCCTGGGGAGGACAACAACAAGTTAGCAAGTTATTTGCACAATTACAGTGAAATGCCTTTTCTTGCAAGCTCCAAAACCCAACGACGCAGTAATCAATATCAATGTAGCACTAAATATAACATAAGTTAGAACAAAAACACGAGATATAAGAAGAACGTGAGAAAGTAAGTAAACTGTATACAGGGTCAGTACCAGTACCAGTACCAGTACCAGGGTCAGTACCAGTACCAGTACCAGTACCATATTAACAATGTACAGGGATGCTATAGGGGTAGATATGTATAGGGGGAAGGTGACTATATACAGGGTCAGTACCAGTACCAGTACCATATTAACAATGTGCAGTGATACTGGAGTGATGGAGGTAGATATGTATAGGGGGAAGGAGACAGGGATACTGGAGTGATGGAGGTAGATATGTATAGGGGGAAGGGGACAGGGATACTGGAGTGATGGAGGTAGATATGTATAGGGGACAGGGGACAGGGATACTGGAGTGATGGAGGTAGATATGTATAGGGGACAGGGATACTGGAGTGATGGAGGTAGATATGTATAGGGGGAAGGGGACAGGGATACTGGAGTGATGGAGGTAGATATGTATAGGGGGAAGGGGACAGGGATACTGGAGTGATGGAGGTAGATATGTATAGGGGGAAGGGGACAGGGATACTGGAGTGATGGAGGTAGATATGTATAGGGGACAGGGATACTGGAGTGATGGAGGTAGATATGTATAGGGGGAAGGAGACAGGGATACTGGAGTGATGGAGGTAGATATGTATAGGGGGAAGGAGACAGGGATACTGGAGTGATGGAGGTAGATATGTATAGGGGGAAGGAGACAGGGATACTGGAGTGATGGAGGTAGATATGTATAGGGGGAAGGGGACAGGGATACTGGAGTGATGGAGGTAGATATGTATAGGAGACAGGGATACTGGAGTGATGGAGGTAGATATGTATAGGGGGAAGGTGACAGGGATACTGGAGTGATGGAGGTAGATATGTATAGGGGTAAGGGGACAGGGATACTGGAGTGATGGAGGTAGATATGTATAGGGGGAAGGGGACAGGGATACTGGAGTGATGGAGGTAGATATGTATAGGGGGAAGGAGACAGGGATACTGGAGTGATGGAGGTAGATATGTATAGGGGACAGGGATACTGGAGTGATGGAGGTAGATATGTATAGGGGACAGGGATACTGGAGTGATGGAGGTAGATATGTATAGGGGGAAGAAGACAGGGATACTGGAGTGATGGAGGTAGATATG
The DNA here is from genome assembly GCF_901001165.1 of Salmo trutta. Taxonomy (NCBI): domain Eukaryota; kingdom Metazoa; phylum Chordata; class Actinopteri; order Salmoniformes; family Salmonidae; genus Salmo; species Salmo trutta. The sequence goes on from NC_042977.1 coordinate 50,060,328, forward strand.
TATAGGGGGAAGGAGACAGGGATACTGGAGTGATGGAGGTAGATATGTATAGGGGGAAGGGGACAGGGATACTGGAGTGATGGAGGTAGATATGTATAGGGGTAAGGAGACAGGGATACTGGAGTGATGGAGGTAGATATGTATAGGGGGAAGGGGACAGGGATACTGGAGTGATGGAGGTAGATATGTATAGGGGGAAGGGGACAGGGATACTGGAGTGATGGAGGTAGATATGTATAGGGGGAAGGAGACAGGGATACTGGAGTGATGGAGGTAGATATGTATAGGGGGAAGGGGACAGGGATGCTGGAGTGATGGAGGTAGATATGTATAGGGGTAAGGTGACTATATACAGGGTCAGTACCATATTAACAATGTGCAGGGATACTGGAGTGATGGAGGTAGATATGTATAGGGGGAAGGTTACTAGGCAACAGGATATAAGACAAACAGAGTAGCAGCAGCGTATATGATGATTGTATGCAAGCGTGTGTGTGTGTGTGTGTGTGTAGAGTCTATATAAATGTGTGTGCATGTTATGTGTGTGTTAGAGTGTCAGTGTGTGTGAGTGTGTATAGAGACAGTGAAAAAAATAACAAACGGGTCAACTCAGTCCATTTAGCCATTGTGTTAGCTATTTATCAGTCTTACAGCTTGGGGATAGAAGCTGTTCAGGAGCCTGTTGGTGTCAGACTTGATGCTCCGGTACCGCTTGCTGTGCGGTAGCAAAGCAGACAGTCTATGGCTTGGGTGGCGGGAATCCCAACGATTTTCCCGGGCCCTTCCTTTCACACCACCTGATAGAAGTCCTGGATGGCAGGGAGCTCAGCCCCAGTGATCTACTGGGCTGTCCGTACTAGAGGTCGACCGATTAATCGGAAGTGCCGATTAATTAGGGCCGATTTCAAGTTTTCATAACAAATCGGAAATCGGTATTTTTGGACGCCGATTTTTGTAAAAAATATTTTTTTACCTTTATTTAACTAGGCAAGTCAGATTAAGAACACATTCTTATTTTCAATGACAGCTTAGGAACAGTGGGTTAACTGCCTTGTTCAGGGGCAGAACGACAGATTTTTACCTTGTCAGCTCGGGGATTCAATCCTGCAACCTTACGGTTACTAGTCCAACGCTCTAATCACCTGTTTTACATTGCACTCCACGAGGAGCCTGCCTGTTACGCGAATGCAGTAAGAAGCCAAGGTAAGTCGCTAGCTAGCATTAAACTTATCTTATAAAAAACAATCAATCAATCATAATCAGTAGTTAACTACACATGGTTGATGATAATACTAGTTCATCTAGCCTGTCCTGCGTTGCATATAATCGCTTAGGTACACGTTGCTCCAACCATAAACATCAATGTCTTTCTTAAAATCAATACACAAGTATATATTTTTAAACCTGCATATTTTGTTAATATTGCCTGCTAACATGAATTTCTTTTAACTAGGGAAAATGTGTCACCACTGCAACAGAGTCAGGGTATATGCAGCAGTTTGGGCTGCCTGGCTCGTTGCGAACTGTGAAGACTATTTCTTCCTAACAAAGACAGCCGACTTCGCCAAACGGGGGATGATATAACAAAAGCGCATTTGCGAAAAAAGCACAATCGTTGTACGACTGTACCTAACCATAAACATCAATGCCTTTCTTAAAATCAATACACAGAAGTATATATTTTTAAACCTGCATATTTAGCTAAAAGAAATCCAGGTTAGCAGGCAATATTAACCAGGTGAAATTGAGTCAGGGTATATGCAACCGTTTGGGCCGCCTGGCTCGTTGCGAACTAATTAGCCATTATTTTACGTAATTATGACATAGCATTGAAGGTTGTGCAATGTAACAGGAATATTTAGACTTAGGGATGCCACCCACCCGTTAGATAAAATGAGTCCTACAGCGTGGTAGTCATTGTGGCATGAAGCTTTTAAGAGTTCATGGCGGACAAGAACAACGAGTGAAGACAACACATTATTCCAGTGGGACCGGGTACAAACAAGAGAAACAATGCAGAGCAGCCATGAATGGAGAATGGATACAACCATTGAATACCTTTGGATACAACACACACAGTGAACACAGATAGAATATTCTGCCCATTGGTTAGACTCAGAGCCCAGGGAAATGTATACGAGTCTTACATTTACATTTAAGTCATTTAGCAGACGCTCTTATCCAGAGCGACTTACAAATTGGTGCATTCACCTTATGATATCCAGTGGAACAACCACTTTACAATAGTGCATCTAAGTCTTCACTCAAAACATTTCTCAACTCATTTTGAACCATCTCTGGTCAGTATAATGGAGTTAGAAGCCTAACTTACAACCGTCATAAACTTAAAAGCGATTTTGAAGAACCCCTCGATCCACGCTGTATCACAACGGGCCGTGATTTGGAGTCTCATAGGAAGGCGCACAATTGGCCCCAGCGTCGTCCAGGTTTGGCCGATGTAGGTCGTCATTGTAAATAAGAAATTTGTTCTTAATCTGACTTGCCTAGTTAAATAAAGGTTCCAATTTAAACAATAACCGGTTAGTGATATCCTGAGTGTCAACAGCGCCATCTATCTGTGGAGGGGAGACAGCACAGGAGGTTGTCCCTACTAAACAGTAAGAGACAAAACCCTGGGCCCCCGTAGTCCAGCCACACAGGCCCCAGGCTGAATGGGCCAAAGCATCTGTCCATAATAGGAATGCTGAACTCAGGGAAACAGGATTGGCAGCTGCTTTATCACATCTAACTCCCTTCAACCAGGCATTTAGGCAGCAGTTGGTTTGGTAACCGTCAACCCAACCCATTACATTGACCTATATACTAGGCAGTGTTAAAGGAAGGCCCCCCAAAAATTGTCAAAGACTCCAGTCACCCAAGTTATAGACTGTTATCTCTGCTACTGCACGGCAAGCGGTACCGGAGTGCCAAGTCTAGGACCATAAGGCTCCTTAACAGCTTAACAAGCCATAAGACTGCAGAGCAACTAATCAAATGGCCACCCGAACTATTTACATTGACCCCCCCCCCCCCTTTGTTTTTACACTTCTGCTACTCTCTGTTTATTATCTATGCATAGTCACTTTACAAATTACCTTGACTAACCTGTACCCCCGACATTAACTAGCTACTGGTACCCCCTGTATATAGCCTTGTTATTGTTATGTAATTATCTTGTTACTTTAAAAAATTATTATTTAGTAAATATTTTCTTAACTCTATTTCTTGAACTGCATTTTTTGGTTAAGGGCTTGTAAGTAAGCATTACACAGTAAGGTCCACACCGGCACATGTGACATAGAATTTGATTTGATGACCAGAAATGAAAAAGTGAAATAGTGTACTGTGTACACTATTTAGTTACCTTTCCACCTATCCGGACCTGGGCCTGAAGTATGGCGAGTTTCTCTTGGTTCATGGCCTTTATCTGATAAAGGAAGGGACAGACAATATTTCCATATATTAATTTACAACAAATGGCAACGAAAACGTATGTCTACTCACTACTGAATGACATGAATCTGTTTCAGTCACTGAATCTATTATCTTACTACAGGTTTATCCTTAAACCACTGTGGAAATGTTGAATGGACCTAGTTACAAATTAAGGAAGCTGTTGAATAAACTTACAGTTGAACTGGTTATATATATATATCTATCGAGCTATTTAGTTAACTAAAGTTAGCTAGATAACATTGTTAGTAAATAGCAAGCTAACTAGTAATTACCTTTAACTAGATAAACCCTTAGTTAAAACATTGACACTCAGCTAGCCATAAAATACATAGCTACTTATCTAACTGTCATTTAGCAAGTTATTAACCAATTTTATTTTTTATTAGATACATTTCTAAAAGTAACAAACGGTTCAGAGATTATTGGCGAGGTGACTAGCTAACTATTTAGGTAAAAAAATAAGAAGTTTAACGTTACTACATAAACCCTAGCTAAGCTAACTAGCTAGGTAACCTAGCCAACTAGCCAACTAGCTAGGTAATTTAGCCAACTAGCCAACTAGCTAGGTAACCTAGCCAACTAGCTAGGTAACCTAGCCAAACTAGCCAACTAGCTAGGTAACCTAGCCAACTAGCCAGGTAACCTAGCCAACTAGCCAACTAGCCAACTAGCTAGGTAACCTAGCCAACTAGCCAACTAGCTAGGTAACCTAGCCAACTAGCTAGGTAACCTAGCCAACTAGCCAACTAGCTAGGTAACCTAGCCAACTAGCCAACTAGCTAGGTAACCTAGCCAACTAGCTAGGTAACCTAGCCAACGAGACAGAAATGTAAACAACACAAAATGTGATGCTTAAAGCAAACCGACAGAAACGTGTATTACTTTAATAAGGTTGTTATCTTTCTTTTTGTCTGACAGTCCATAGTCCCAGTTGAATCATGTATTTACCCGTGTAAAGACAGCCTCGGTAGCTTGTTGTATTGATCGGTGACACCGTACAGCAGCTCTATCCAGACCGGTTCACAGCACAACGGAACTGTGGGACTCAGCAGGAAACACGCGGTTAGTGAATGGCGACGGTGGTGAATTGGAAAATAATGGTCTTTTCTCACCGCCAGGTGACAATATTTCCTTGGTGTGTAGATTTTCAACAAAAGGTTAATTGTTGTTCAGGTTGAATAACTGAAGAATATTCTTGTGGTTAGTGCCCGGAGTCTGACCCGCTGTGTGAATGGAGAAAAAGATGAATGTCTTTCAGTCTTGTTGTTTTTTGTTGTTGATAAAGAGCAAATATCTACTGCATGTGAAGCTTGGTTATGTAAGATACGCTGGAAGAGTTTTTGTCCACAAAACCATTGCAGTGTAAGAATTGTAAAGGATTTGGCCATGTTTCAAGTGTCTGCAGACTCACACAGTATATTAAAAAACGGTGTGTCGAAGGACAACCTGTGTTACAATTGTAATGGGGATCATGATCCTGAGGATATGGAGTGTGCCCTGTAAGGGCGAAGGATATGGAAGTGGCAAAAGTTAGAGCAGTCAATCGAATCTCCTATGCGGAAGCGAATTAAAATAATTTAGTGAAGTTATGGTAGTGGATACACCACAGCCTGTAGTAAATGTTTACTGCCAGTCAAAAGATACCCTGTGTGTATCTTTTGACTGAGGGGCCCGCTGTGTTGAGGATCAGCGTGGCGGATGTGTTGTTACCTACCCATACCACCTCGAGGCGGCCGTCAGGAAGTCCAGGATCCAGTTCCAGAGGGTGGTTGGGGTACACTTTGACACTAGACTGATCTGGGCAGTACACATTGAGAGAGTGGTGGGAAAGTGTAAGAAGGTGCTAAACGTGATGCGCTGTCTGACGGGGAAGGAGTGGGGAGGGCTGGGCGTTCCTCATTCAGGACCATGTATGTTACATTGATCTGATCTGTAATAGACTATGGCAGTATAGCGTATGGTTGGGCAGCCCTGACCTCATCTGTAATAGACTATGGCAGTATAACGTATGGTTCGGCAGCCCTGACCTCATCTGTAATAGACTATGGCAGTATAGCGTATGGTTCGGCAGCCCTGACCTCATCTGTAATAGACTATGGCAGTATAGCGTATGGTTCGGCAGCCCTGACCTCATCTGTAATAGACTATGGCAGTATAGCGTATGGTTGGGCAGCCCTGACCTCATCTGTAATAGACTATGGCAGTATAGCGTATGGTTGGGCAGCCCTGACCTCATCTGTAATAAACTATGGCAGTATAACGTATGGTTCGGCAGCCCTGACCTCATCTGTAATAGACTATGGCAGTATAACGTATGGTAGGGCATCCCTGATCTCATCTGTAATAGACTATGGCAGTATAGCGTATGGTTGGGCAGCCCTGACCTCATCTGTAATAGACTATGGCAGTATAGCGTATGGTTCGGCAGCCCTGACCTCATCTGTAATAGACTATGGCAGTATAGCGTATGGTTCGGCAGCTCAGACCTCATCTGTAATAGACTATGGCAGTATAGTGTATGGTTCGGCAGCCCTGACCTCATCTGTAATAGACTATGGCAGTATAGCGTATGGTAGGGCAGCCCTAATCTCATCTGTAATAGACTATGGCAGTATAGCGTATGGTTGGGCAGCCCTAATCTCATCTGTAATAGACTATGGCAGTATAACGTATGGTTCGGCAGCCCTGACCTCATCTGTAATAGACTATGGCAGTATAACGTATGGTAGGGCAGCCCTAATCTCATCTGTAATAGACTATGGCAGTATAGCGTATGGTTGGGCAGCCCTGACCTCATCTGTAATAGACTATGGCAGTATAGCGTATGGTTCGGCAGCACTGACCTCATCTGTAATAGACTATGGCAGTATAGCGTATGGTTCGGCAGCCCTGACCTCATCTGTAATAGACTATGGCAGTATAGCGTATGGTTGGGCAGCCCTGACCTCATCTGTAATAGACTATGGCAGTATAGCGTATGGTTCGGCAGCCCTAACCTCATCTGTAATAGACTATGGCAGTATAGCGTATGGTTCAGCAGCCCTAACCTCATCTGTAATAGACTATGGCAGTATAGCGTATGGTTCGGCAGCCCTGACCTCATCTGTAATAGACTATGGCAGTATAGCGTATGGTTCGGCAGCCCTGACCTCATCTGTAATAGACTATGGCAGTATAGCGTATGGTTCGCCAGCCCAGACCTCATCTGTAATAGACTATGGCAGTATAGCGTATGGTTCGGCAGCCCTGACCTCATCTGTAATAAACTATGGCAGTATAGCGTATGGTTCGGCAGCCCTGACCTCATCTGTTATAAACTATGGCAGTATAGCGTATGGTTCGGCAGCCCTGACCTCATCTGTTATAAACTATGGCAGTATAGTGTATGGTTCGGCAGCCCTGACCTCATCTGTAATAAACTATGGCAGTATAGCGTATGGTTCGGCAGCCCTGACCTCATCTGTAATAGACTATGGCAGTATAGCGTATGGTTGGGCAGCCCAGACCTCATCTGTAATAGACTATGGCAGTATAGCGTATGGTTGGGCAGCCCTGACCTCATCTGTAATAAACTATGGCAGTATAGCGTATGGTTTGGCAGCCCAGACGTCATCTGTAATAGACTATGGCAGTATAGCATATGGTTCGGCAGCCCTGACCTCATCTGTAATAGACTATGGCAGTATAGCGTATGGTTCAGCAGCCCTGACCTCATCTGTAATAGACTATGGCAGTATAGCGTATGGTTCAGCAGCCCTGACCTCATCTGTAATAGACTATGGCAGTATAGCGTATGGTTCGGCAGCTCAGACCTCATCTGTAATAGACTATGGCAGTATAGCGTATGGTTCGGCAGCCCTGACCTCATCTGTAATAGACTATGGCAGTATAGCGTATGGTTCGGCAGCACTGACCTCATCTGTAATAGACTATGGCAGTATAGCGTATGGTTCGGCAGCCCTGACCTCATCTGTAATAGACTATGGCAGTATAACGTATGGTAGGGCAGCCCTGATCTCATCTGTAATAAACTATGGCAGTATAGCGTATGGTTCGACAGCCTTGACCTCATCTGTAATAAACTATGGCAGTATAGCGTATGGTTCGGCAGCCCAGACCTCATCTGTAATAGACTATGGCAGTATAGCGTATGGCCCGGCAGCCCAGTCCTCATCTGTAATAGACTATGGCAGTATAGCGTATGGTTCGGCAGCACTGACCTCATCTGTAATCCCTGACCTCATCTGTAATAAACTATGGCAGTATAGCGTATGGTTCGGCAGCCCTGACCTCATCTGTAATAGACTATGGCAGTATAGCGTATGGCCCGGCAGCCCAGTCCTCATCTGTAATAGACTATGGCAGTGTAGCGTATGGTTCGGCAGCCCAGACCTCATCTGTAATCCCTGACCTCATCTGTAATAGACTATGGCAGTATAGCGTATGGTTCGGCAGCCCTGACCTCATTGGAAAGGCTAGAGGTCATACAGGGACAAGGCCTCAGAATATGTAGCGGGGCGTTAGGAGACAGCAGCTGCCATTGAATTATTGGGTCAACTTACAGGGACATGGGGTGTCTCATCCTGAGAAAGGGATTTTACAGGCATGCTGGGAACACGAGCGAAGACAGAAGACGAGCTTTGGGTGGGTGGGTAACACCCAGGCGAAGGAGATGGGACTGTATGGAAGGGAGTTTAGTCCAACGGTAGGTATTCCTGTAAACCCACCATGGCTCCTCCCACCTCCAGTAGTAGATCTAGAAGTGTTGGAGAGACTACAGGAAGATAGGAAGGGTGTTGATCCATCTGATTGGAGAGACTACAGAAAGATAGGGAGGGTGATGATCCATCTGATTGGACTACAGAAAGACAGGGAGGGTGTTGATCCATCTGATTGGACTACAGAAAGATAGGGAGGGTGATGATCCATCTGATTGGACTACAGAAAGACAGGGAGGGTGTTGATCCATCTGATTGGACTACAGAAAGACAGGGAGGGTGTTGATCCATCTGATTGGACTACAGAAAGACAGGGAGGGTGTTGATCCATCTGATTGGACTACAGAAAGACAGGGAGGGTGTTGATCCATCTGATTGGACTACAGAAAGACAGGGAGGGTGTTGATCCATCTGATTGGACTACAGAAAGATAGGGAGGGTGTTGATCCATCTGATTGGAGAGACTACAGAAAGATAGGGAGGGTGTTGATCCATCTGATTGGACTACAGAAAGACAGGGAGGGTGTTGATCCATCTGATTGGACTACAGAAAGACAGGGAGGGTATTGATCCATCTGATTGGAGAGACTACAGAAAGATAGGGAGGGTGTTGATCCATCTGATTGGACTACAGAAAGACAGGGAGGGTGTTGATCCATCTGATTGGACTACAGAAAGACAGGGAGGGTGTTGATCCATCTGATTGGACTACAGAAAGACAGGGAGGGTGTTGATCCATCTGATTGGACTACAGAAAGACAGGGAGGGTGTTGATCCATCTGATTGGAGAGACTACAGAAAGACAGGGAGGGTGTTGATCCATCTGATTGGACTACAGAAAGACAGGGAGGGTGTTGATCCATCTGATTGGACTACAGAAAGACAGGGAGGGTGTTGATCCATCTGATTGGACTACAGAAAGACAGGGAGGGTATTGATCCATCTGATTGGAGAGACTACAGAAAGATAGGGAGGGTGTTGATCCATCTGATTGGACTACAGAAAGACAGGGAGGGTGTTGATCCATCTGATTGGAGAGACTACAGAAAGACAGGGAGGGTGTTGATCCATCTGATTGGAGAGACTACAGAAAGACAGGGAGGGTGTTGATCCATCTGATTGGACTACAGAAAGACAGGGAGGGTATTGATCCATCTGATTGGAGAGACTACAGAAAGACAGGGAGGGTGTTGATCCATCTGATTGGAGAGACTACAGAAAGATAGGGAGGGTGTTGATCCATCTGATTGGACTACAGAAAGATAGGGAGGGTGTTGATCCATCTGATTGGACTACAGAAAGATAGGGAGGGTGTTGATCCATCTGATTGGAGAGACTACAGAAGGACAGGGAGGGTGTTGATCCATCTGATTGGACTACAGAAAGACAGGGAGGGTGTTGATCCATCTGATTGGACTACAGAAAGACAGGGAGGGTGTTGATCCATCTGATTGGACTACAGAAAGACAGGGAGGGTGTTGATCCATCTGATTGGAGAGACTACAGAAAGACAGGGAGGGTGTTGATCCATCTGATTGGAGAGACTACAGAAAGACAGGGAGGGTGTTGATCTATCTGATTGGAGAGACTACAGAAAGACAGGGAGGGTGTTGATCCATCTGATTGGAGAGACTACAGAAAGACAGGGAGGGTGTTGATCCATCTGGAGAGACTACAGAAAGATAGGGAGGGTGTTCATCCATCTGGAGAGACTACAGAAAGACAGGGAGGGTGTTGATCCATCTGATTGGAGAGACTACAGAAAGACAGGGAGGGTGTTGATCCATCTGATTGGAGAGACTACAGAAAGACAGGGAGGGTGTTGATCCATCTGATTGGACTACAGAAAGATAGGGAGGGTGTTGATCCATCTGGAGAGACTAGGGAAAGACAGGGAGGGTGTTGATCCATCTGATTGGAGAGACTACAGAAAGACAGGGAGGTAGTTGATCCATCTGATTGGAGAGACTACAGAAAAACAGGGAGGGTGTTGATCCATCTGATTGGACTACAGAAAGACAGGGAAGGTGTTGATCCATCTGATTGGAGAGACTACAGAAAGACAGGGAGGGTGTTGATCCATCTGATTGGAGAGACTACAGAAAGATAGGGAGGGTGTTGATCCATCTGATTGGAGAGACTACAGAAAGACAGGGAGGGTGTTGATCCATCTGATTGGAGAGACTACAGAAAGACAGGGAGGGTGTTGATCCATCTGATTGGACTACAGGAAGACAGGGAGGGTGTTGATCCATCTGGAGAGACTACAGAAAGACAGGGAGGGTGATGATCCATCTGATTGGAGAGACTACAGAAAGATAGGGAGGGTGTTGATCCATCTGGAGAGACTACAGAAAGACAGGGAGGGTGTTGATCCATCTGATTGGACTACAGAAAGACAGGGAGGGTGTTGATCCATCTGATTGGAGAGACTACAGAAAGACAGGGAGGGTGTTGATCCATCTGATTGGAGAGACTACAGAAAGACAGGGAGGGTGTTGATCCATCTGGAGAGACTAGGGAAAGACAGGGAGGGTGTTGATCCATCTGATTGGACTACAGAAAGACAGGGAGGGTGTTGATCCATCTGATTGGAGAGACTACAGAAAGATAGGGAGGGTGTTGATCCATCTGGAGAGACTACAGAAATATAGGGAGGGTGTTGATCCATCTGGAGAGACTACAGAAAGATAGGGAGGGTGTTGATCCATCTGGAGAGACTACAGAAAGATAGGGAGGGTGTTGATCCATCTGATTGGAGAGACTACAGAAAGACAGGGAGGGTGTTGATCCATCTGATTGGAGAGACTACAGAAAGACAGGGAGGGTGTTGATCCATCTGATTGGAGAGACTACAGAAAGACAGGGAGGGTGTTGATCCATCTGATTGGAGAGACTACAGAAAGACAGGGAGGGTGTTGATCCATCTGATTGGAGAGACTACAGAAAGACAGGGAGGGTGTTGATCCATCTGATTGGAGAGACTACAGAAAGATAGGGAGGGTGTTGATCCATCTGGAGAGACTACAGAAAGACAGGGAGGGTGTTGATCCATCTGATTGGACTACAGAAAGACAGGGAGGGTGTTGATCCATCTGGAGAGACTACAGAAAGACAGGGAGGGTGTTGATCCATCTGGAGAGACTACAGAAAGACAGGGAGGGTGTTGATCCATCTGGAGAGACTACAGAAAGACAGGGAGGGTGTTGATCCATCTGATTGGTTTAAGAGACGTCTGGATACTGTGTATCAGGATGTTGTGGCCATATACACAGATGGTTCAAAAGATCCAAGGACAGGAAGTACTGGGTCAGCGTTTTATCAAGCAGGAATATGAGGTGAATGTCAGGAAACATATTACAGATCATCTGGCTGTATATACAGCAGAGCTGATGGCCATACTGTTGGCCTTGCAGTGGGGGGAGGAAGTCAGGAAATATATTACAGATCATCTGGCTGTATATACAGCAGAGCTGATGGCCATACTGTTGGCCTTGCAGTGGGGGGAGGAAGACAGGAAATATATTACAGATCATCTGGCTGTATATATAGCAGTGCTGATGGCCATACTGTTGGCCTTGCAGTGGGGGGAGGAAGTCAGGAAACATATTACAGATCATCTGGCTGTATATATAGCAGTGCTGATGGCCATACTGTTGGCCTTGCAGTGGGGGGAGGAAGTCAGGAAACATATTACAGATCATCTGGCTGTATATACAGCAGAGCTGATGGCCATACTGTTGGCCTTGCAGTGGGTGGAGGAAGTCAGGAAACATATTACAGATCATCTGGCTGTATATACAGCAGAGCTGATGGCCATACTGTTGGCCTTGCAGTGGGTGGAGGAAGTCAGGAAACATATTACAGATCATCTGGCTGTATATACAGCAGTGCTGATGGCCATACTGTTGGCCTTGCAGTGGGTGGAGGAAGTCAAGCCAGACAGATTAGTAGTTATTTGCTCTGATTCATGTGCAGTGTTAATGAATCTCCAGTCCTTTAGGTCACGTAGCAGACAATGGTCCAACACCGCCTCTCCCTCACTCCATACGGCGTTGGCCCACTCCAGGGCTTTACCTGAGAGGCAGGAGACGAGGGCGGACACGCTGTCACTCCCCGAAGGATCCGGGTGGACGGTCGCCAGGTAGAGCTCCAGCTGTAGTAGGAACCCCTGGCATCCGGCAGCCGTCCCATCATACTCCCTCGGGAGCGCGAGTCGAATCCCGCTGGGACCGGGTGAAGGAGGGGTGGACAGTGGAACCTGCTGTAGTGGGGCTGGTGGAGGCGTCTTGGAAGACCTCCTCCTCTCTCCCATCTATCCATCGTCTGCAGCACGCGATCCATGGCGGTGCCCAAACGTTGTAACATGGACGCGCTCTTTGACCGTGAAAGGGGGGGTCCGTCTGCTCCTGCTGACTCCATTTATGGTGAGTCATTCTGTAATGCGTCTGTGTGTAGCTAGTGAGATGAGTCAGGTGCAGGACAGCAGATATGAGTAATGAAAGCAATTTTACTCAATAATATCACAATACACGTCGTATAAATACAAGGCCACACAAATACGGACCGCAATACAATAAACAATTACTCACAAACAAACATGGGGGGAACAGAGGTTTAAATAATGAACAAGTAATTGGGGAATTGAAACCAGGTGTGTAGAAAACAAAGACAAAACAAATGGAAAATGAAAAGTGGATCGGTGATGGCTAGAAAGCCGGTGACGTCGACCTGCCGAACGCCGCCCGAAAACAGGAGCGGGACTGACTACGGCGGAAGTCGTGACAGTAGCTCAGTTGGTATAGCAGGGTAGTGGGTTCGATTCCCGGGACCACTCATACGTAAAATGTATGCACGGATAACTGAGAGTCACTGGATAATAGTGTCTGTTTGTCACGACTCCTGCCGAGGGCGGTTCCTCTCCCTGTTCGGGTGGCACTCGGCGGTCGTCGTCACCGGCCTACTAGCTGCCACCGATCCCTTTTTTCCTTTTCTGTTGGTTTAGTCTATATTTGTTGCACCTGTGTTCCATTAGTGATTAGTTGGGTATTTAAGCCCGTTTCCCCACCTGTTCTGTGTGCGGGCTTATTTCTTTCTTGCACTGTGTGTTGTGTAAGTGGAACGTGTTTTGGGTTCATTATATTTTGATTTACACCTTGTTGTTATTTTGGGTGTATACTCTCTTCGATGGTGCATTTATTAAAGCACGATAGCAAACGCTCTTGTTTCCTGCGCCTGACTCCACACCCACTACATCAAGCGTTACACTGTTGAATGGAATATACAGTATATATACACATGGATTCCTTTGTAGTTAAAGTGAATAATAATACAACACTCAGCTATGAACTAGTATTTTTATTTGAATCTAACGGACATAACAATGATTGATCCCTTTATGTATTGTCAGAAAACATTATGAAGCTGCAGGGTTCAATAGAAAACAACTCAATACAAATACTACACTAAGAATTACTATTCAAATTCAGTGTGTTGATTTCAATTCAATCTACAGTAGTTTCTTTCAACAGTGTAAGACATTTTTAATTGCGATTGACCACAACAGTGACGCCTCGATAACCATTCAAGATGGCTGCCGAATTCCAAATTCCAAAAAGAGAATTCTGAATTACAAAAAGACAATTCCAAATTCCAAAAGAGAATTCTGAATTCCAAAAGACAATTCCAAATTTCAAAAGAGAATTCTGAATTCCAAAAGAGAATTCTGAATTACAAAAGACAATTCCAAATTTCAAAAGAGAATTCTGAATTCCAAAAGAGAATTTCGCTTGTTGGTGGAGCCAGGTCTTGAGATGGTATAAAACATTTTCCAGCTTAAAATATCAAGTGAACAATTTTCTATTTGAACAATTAAAATAAAAAATAAAGTCGAAGTATTTATCTATTACAGTTAAATGACATACTAAGCAGCCTGTAGAAAAAAAAATCCACGAAAAGTGAACGTTAGTTCTCTCTCCATAGCTGGAATAAAATAAGTCCTCTGTAGGCTCTAGAAGACTTGGTGTTCCACAATGTTCCTCACAGATTCAGACATTTGTTTCTGATAAGGAACTGCTGGTGTTAAATCAATCAGATACTGATTGTCCCTCACGTGTAGAGGAGGATGGGGGGTCTTTAACAGCATTATCGCTGGAGTAGAGAATGGGGTGGGGGGTCTTTAACAGCATTATCGATGGTGTAGAGGAGGATGGGGGGTGGGGGTCTTTAACAGCATTATCGCTGGAGTAGAGAATGGGGTGGGGGGTCTTTAACAGCATTATCGGTGGCATAGAGAATGGGGTGGGGGGTCTTTAACAGCATTATCGGTGGTGTAGAGGAGGGTGGGGGGTCTTTAACAGCATTATCGTGGAGTAGAGAATGGGGTGGGGGGTCTTTAACAGCATTATCGCTATATAATACATCATTATAACTACATTGCTGCTGTTCAGACTCCACAGCAACATTTTAAGAACTATTCGAAAAAGCCCTGATATACGGCAGCCTACTGTATGTGATCCTCAATGTCGATTCACCAGTCATTAAAGCCCTGATATACAGCAGCCTACTGTATGTGATCCTCAATGTCGGTTCACCAGTCATTAAAGCCCTGATATACGGCAGCCTACTGTATGTGATCCTCAATGTCGGTTCACCAGTCATTAAAGCCCTGATATACGGCAGCCTACTGTATGTGATCCTCAATGTCGGTTCACCAGTCATTAAAGCCCTGATATACGGCAGCCTACTGTATGTGATCCTCAATGTCGGTTCACCAGTCATTAAAGACAAGTGTTGTAGTGGTGATTCAGACATCAGAACCCTTTTGTAACCTGTAGGAAAAAGGACATAGAACGTATATCCCAAATAGCACCCTATTCCCTATATAGTGCACTACGTTTGGCGACGGGCCCTATGGCTAGTGCACTATAAAGGGAATATGGGGGGGGGCATTTGGGACACAAGCAACAAAACTAGGTTGAGTTGGACATGACTGAAGTGATTCTGTCTTTTAGGGTGCAACACTGTTAAACCTACAAAACAGAGCCATTTAAAAGAAGAAAAAGAACAACTACATCAACTCTGCCCTCTTTCTCTACTGGCTGGTGTTTGTCCAGTTGGCTGGGTGAAGATGTGGAGCTGTGGAACTCAGGGGGATTGGTAGCCTGGTCCCAGATCTGTTTGTGGGGTCTTGCCAACTGTAAACAGATCTGGGACCAGGCTAGGGAATCAGGGGGAAATTAAAACGTTAAAAGTGTCCCTGTTTGGCGTCTCCGATAGCGCCCCAGACGTCGAACACAAACTCGTCAGGAAAAGCGAAATCCCCGAGAGCCTCGTCCAGAGCCATGGCAAACTCATCAGGGTTCTTCTTGTCCCGACCCACCTCCACCATGGTCGCCGCTAGAGAGAGGGAGAGAGGGGGAGAGAGAGGGGAGAGAGGAGAGAGGAGAGGAGAGAGGAGAGAGGAGAGGGGAGAGGAGAGGAGAGAGGAGAGAGGAGAGGGGAGAGAGGAGAGGAGAGAGAAGAGGAGAGAGTGGGGGGAGAGGAGAGAGGAGAGGAGAGAGTGGGGGGAGAGGAGAGAGGAGAGAGGGGGGGAGAGAGGGAAAAGAGAAGAGGAGAGAGGAGAGAGGAAAGGAGAGAGTGGGGGAGAGGAGAGAGGAGAGGAGAGGGGAGAGGGTTAGTTAGCTCGGGGAGCTTTCACAAATCTGTACAACTCTCTCAGTAGTTGAAATGTTGCTGTTTAAACTGTGTGTGTGTGTGTGTGTGTGTGTGTGTGTGTGTGTGTGTGTGTGTGGCCAGGCTGTG
>NC_042977.1:50078804-50126304 GCF_901001165.1 Salmo trutta
GGTGATAACTACAGGTAGTCTGGACTACAATCACATCAAGCTCTGTGTAATAACTACAGGTAGTCTGGACTACAATCACATCAAGCTCTGTGTAATAACTACAGGTAGTCTGGACTACAATCACATCAAGCTCTGGGTGATAACTACAGGTAGTCTGGACTACAATCACATCAAGCTCTGGGTGATAACTACAGGTAGTCTGGACTACAATCACATCAAGCTCTCTGTGATAACTACAGGTAGTCTGGACTACAATTAGTTGTGTTAGTGCTGGGCCTGCACACCCTACAGCTTCCCTACAGAGTTGGAGACCTCTGCCCTTGTCCCACACCTTCACAGAAGACCTTGGTCTCTACAAAATGTTAAATCCTACACTAGTCCCCAGCTGTCCACTCACCGAAGGCCTTCATGGGCTCCACCAGTTTGAGGGTGAACTTCTGCTGCTTGGGCAGTTCCTTCAGCATGCGAGCCACCTCGTAGTGACGTGATCCCACAATGTTCTTCCCGTTGATGCATTCTATGTGGTCTCCGACAGAGATCACCTTCACCTTGTCCGCCACACTGCCCTCCTTGATACGCTGTTGGGGAACCGGGGGAGAGAGAGAGAGAGAGACAGAGAGAGAAAGAGACAGAGAGACAGAGAGAGAGAGAGAGAGAGAGAGAGAGAGAGAGAGAGAGACAGAGAGAGAGAGAGAGAGAGAGAGAGAGAGAGAGAGAGAGAGACAGAGAGAGAGAGAGAGAGAGAGAGAGACAGAGAGAGAGAGAGAGAGAGAGAGAGAGACATCTAAAAACAAGTGACCCTAAGACATTTTATCACACAGCCCTTCAATGTCAAGAGATGAAACAAGAGAAGAGTCCCCCTCAGCAGCTGGTTCTGAGGCTCAGTTCACTAACCCAAACCAACCCCATAGAGCCTCAGGACAGCACTCAGAACATCTGGCCCAACCAAATCATCACAAAGCAAAAATAAAAATATATAAATCTATTGGAAAGACACCACAAAAAACCTAAGTAAACTTCAATGCTATTTATCTCTAAACAGACAGTACATGGTGGCAGACTGATTATCTGTTCAGGAAAACACTGACTAGGTACAGACTCAGTGAGCACAGTCTGGCTATAAAGACCGGTCATCACAGACAAACCTGGCTGCCCAGAGAGGACAGTCTGGCTATAGAGACCGGTCGTCACAGACCAACCTGGCTGCCCAGAGAGGACAGTCTGGCTATAAAGACCAGTCGTCACAGACCAACCTGGCTGCTCAGAGAGGACAGTCTGGCTATAGAGACCGGTCGTCACAGACAAACCTGGCTGCCCAGAGAGGACAGTCTGGCTATAGAGACCGGTCGTCACAGACAAACCTGGCTGCCCAGAGAGGACAGTCTGGCTGCCCAGAGAGGACAGTCTGGCTATAGAGACTGGTCGTCACAGACAAACCTGGCTGCCCAGAGAGGACAGTCTGGCTGCCCAGAGAGGACAGTCTGGCTGTCCAGAGAGGACAGTCTGGCTATAGAGACCGGTCGTCACAGACAAACCTGGCTGCCCAGAGAGGACAGTCTGGCTATAGAGACCGGTCGTCACAGACAAACCTGGCTGCCCAGAGAGGACAGTCTGGCTGTCCAGAGAGGACAGTCTGGCTATAGAGACTGGTCATCACAGACAAACCTGGCTGCCCAGAGAGGACAGTCTGGCTGCCCAGAGAGGACAGTCTGGCTGCCCAGAGAAGACAGTCTGGCTGTCCAGAGAGGACAGTCTGGCTATAAAGACCAGTCGTCACAGACAAACCTGGCTGCCCAGAGAGGACAGTCTGGCTGCCCAGAGAGGACAGTCTGGCTGCCCAGAGAGGACAGTCTGGCTATAGAGACCGGTCATCACAGACAAACCTGGCTGCCCAGAGAGGACAGTCTGGCTGCCCAGAGAGGACAGTCTGGCTATAGAGACTGGTCGTCACAGACAAACCTGGCTGCCCAGAGAGGACAGTCTGGCTGCCCAGAGAGGACAGTCTGGCTGTCCAGAGAGGACAGTCTGGCTGTCCAGAGAGGACAGTCTGGCTATAAAGACCAGTCGTCACAGACAAACCTGGCTGCCCAGAGAGGACAGTCTGGCTGCCCAGAGAGGACAGTCTGGCTGCCCAGAGAGGACAGTCTGGCTGCCCAGAGAGGACAGTCTGGCTATAGAGACCGGTCATCACAGACAAACCTGGCTGCCCAGAGAGGACAGTCTGGCTGCCCAGAGAGGACAGTCTGGCTGCCCAGAGAGGACAGTCTGGCTATAGAGACCGGTCATCACAGACAAACCTGGCTGCCCAGAGAGGACAGTCTGGCTGCCCAGAGAGGACAGTCTGGCTATAGAGACCGGTCATCACAGACAAACCTGGCTGCCCAGAGAAGACAGTCTGGCTGCCCAGAGAGGAAAGTCTGGCTGCCCAGAGAGGACAGTCTGGCTATAGAGACTGGTCGTCACAGACAAACCTGGCTGCCCAGAGAGGACAGTCTGGCTATAGAGACCGGTCGTCCCAGACCAACCTGTCTGCCCAGAGAGGACAGCCTGGCTATAAAGACCGGTCATCACAGACAAACCTGGCTGCCCAGAGAGGACAGTCTGGCTATAGAGACTGGTCATCACAGACAAACCTGGCTGCTCAGAGAGGACAGTCTGGCTATAAAGACCAGTCGTCACAGACCAACCTGGCTGCTCAGAGAGGACAGTCTGGCTATAGAGACCGGTCGTCACAGACAAACCTGGCTGCCCAGAGAGGACAGTCTGGCTATAGAGACTGGTCGTCACAGACAAACCTGGCTGCTCAGAGAGGACAGTCTGGCTGTAAAGACCAGTCGTCACAGACCAACCTGGCTGCTCAGAGAGGACAGTCTGGCTATAGAGACCAGTCGTCACAGACAAACCTGGCTGCCCAGAGAGGACAGTCTGGCTGCCCAGAGAGGACAGTCTGGCTGCCCAGAGAGGACAGTCTGGCTGTCCAGAGAGGACAGTCTGGCTGTCCAGAGAGGACAGTCTGGCTGTCCAGAGAGGACAGTCTGGCTATAGAGACTGGTCATCACAGACAAACCTGGCTGCCCAGAGAGGACAGTCTGGCTGCCCAGAGAGGACAGTCTGGCTGCCCAGAGAAGACAGTCTGGCTGTCCAGAGAGGACAGTCTGGCTATAAAGACCAGTCGTCACAGACAAACCTGGCTGCCCAGAGAGGACAGTCTGGCTGCCCAGAGAGGACAGTCTGGCTATACAGACCGGTCATCACAGACAAACCTGGCTGCCCAGAGAGGACAGTCTGGCTGCCCAGAGAGGACAGTCTGGCTGCCCAGAGAGGACAGTCTGGCTGCCCAGAGAGGACAGTCTGGCTGCCCAGAGAGGACAGTCTGGCTGCCCAGAGAGGACAGTCTGGCTATAGAGACTGGTCGTCACAGACAAACCTGGCTGCCCAGAGAGGACAGTCTGGCTGCCCAGAGAGGACAGTCTGGCTGCCCAGAGAGGACAGTCTGGCTGTCCAGAGAGGACAGTCTGGCTATAAAGACCAGTCGTCACAGACAAACCTGGCTGCCCAGAGAGGACAGTCTGGCTGCCCAGAGAGGACAGTCTGGCTGCCCAGAGAGGACAGTCTGGCTATAGAGACCGGTCATCACAGACAAACCTGGCTGCCCAGAGAGGACAGTCTGGCTATAGAGACCGGTCGTCCCAGACCAACCTGTCTGCCCAGAGAGGACATTCTGGATGCAAATCAATTTATACCATTTCTGACATGCGTTTTTCTGGATATTTTTGTTGTTATTCTGTCTCTCACTGTTCAAATAAACCTACCATTACAGACTGATCCTTTCTTTGTCAGTGGGCAAACATACAAAATCAGCAGGGGATCAAATACTTTTTTCCCCCACTGTATATGTCCTCCTGCCACAACCTGAGGGACAGCCACTGAAAAGTGCAATGTCATGTTTTTTTGTTTGCGTTGTCTTTCATACCACGTCATGTGTCTTCTCAGTCATGTTGACACTGGTCTACTACTATTGATTTAATGTATGATCATTCTCATTAATATTGTTGTCATGGTAATCCCATTTCCACGACTACTATTATTATTGCTGTTGGTCCCACCATTTTTGTTAAATGTATACTTTGACAATGTAAGTAATTTAACTTGCCATGTCAATAAAATCTATTGAATTGAGAGAGAGGAGATAGATAGAGAAAGAGAGCGAGACAGAGGGATAAAGAGAGATGGAGAGAGAGACAGAGGAAGATATGGAGAGGGAGAGACAGTGGAAGAGAGGGAGAGGGGGAGAGAGAGAGAGATGGAGAGGGAGAGACAGAGAGACAGAGACACAGAGAGAGAGAAAATCAGAGAGAGAGAGAATCAGAGAGAGAGAGAGAATCAGAGAGAGAGAATCAGAGAGAATCAGAGAGAGAGAGAGAGACAGACAGACAGAGAGAGAGAGGGAGACAGAGAGAGACAGAGAGAGAGAGACAGAGAGAGAGACAGAGAGAGACAGAGAGAGACAGAGAGAGAGAGAGAGAGGGAGAGAGACACAGAGATAGAGAGAGACAGAGAGAGACACAGAGAGGGAGAGAGAGAGAGAGACAGAGGAAGAGAGGGGGAGAGAGAGAGAGAGATGGAGAGGGAGAGACAGAGGAAGAGAGGGGGAGAGAGAGAGAGATGGAGAGAGAAAAAGCTAAATGTTAACATTATCCTCCCTGTAGCTCCCTCCATAACCATCCTAACAACCGTTCCTTGATTTTAACTGGTGGCTTTATTCTGTAGTTTTAGTCAAAATTATCACCTTCAGTGAGAACTATAAAGTAAATGAAAATACAGTTTAAGCACACTCTTACAACCTTCTTGTCTTACGAGTGATTTATTAGCTTGGTATAACTCTGAAGTGCTTACATACATACACAGTTTAGCTGGAGCTATAAAAGTATCAGATTAAACACATGAATAAAGGAAAAAATACCTGATTGGCTGCTTATTACAGAAGGGAGGAAATCAAACTTCACACTATTTATTCCTGGCATGAATTCACACTTCATCCTTAATTATTATAACGTTACCATCCTAACATACACACTACACCCTACATTATTATAACGTTACCATCCTAACATACACACTTCATCCTTAATTATTATAACGTTACCATCCTAACATACACACTTCATCCTTAATTATTATACTACATTATTATAACGTTACCATCCTAACATACACACTACATTATTATAACGTTACCATCCTAACATACACACTACATTATTATAACGTTACCATCCTAACATACACACTACATTATTATAACGTTACCATCCTAACATACACACTACATTATTATAACGTTACCATCCTAACATACACACTACATTATTATAACGTTACCATCCTAACATACACACTACATTATTATAACGTTACCATCCTAACATACACACTACATTATTATAACGTTACCATCCTAACATACACACTACATTATTATAACGTTACCATCCTAACATACACACTACATTATTATAACGTTACCATCCTAACATACACACTACATTATTATAACGTTACCATCCTAACATACACACTACATTATTATAACGTTACCATCCTAACATACACACTACATTATTATAACGTTACCATCCTAACATACACACTACATTATTATAACGTTACCATCCTAACATACACACTACATTATTATAACGTTACCATCCTAACATACACACTACATTATTATAACGTTACCATCCTAACATACACACTACACCCTTAATTACGAACTACACCCGAAGACATGAAAACTAAACTAACACAGAGCAGTTTGTCCTTCACTCCAAAAGGTGTGTTACTACGATAATGATCCCCGTTACAACAGTTCTCATCCACGTAGTTCCGCTTGTCTTATCATTTCTCCCGCATAACGAACACGTAAACAATTCAAACAAACGACATAGATTTACAGGTTAATTGTCAGTTACAATCACAACTTTTTGCCTTCTTTAATTTCAGACAAAAACGACTTCTTAAATATGTTTTAAGTTCAAACTACAATCAGTTACAATAAATGAATGATGCTACAGTGCGTTGTGTGGTTTATCTTTTACAGGTGATCCCGAAAAAAAGATGAGTAAAAAAAATTGGCTACAAGAAACGTCCTATAAAGGAGAAGTTGAAAGGCTTCTCTTTGATAATTAGAGGCTTCAGAGAGTTTAAATAAAGAACAGATATTTGCAATGCAGATTTATCTCCTAATTTTAGGAGCATCTGTTATGTGCTGGATGGGTTTTGGTTGTTGTGTGAATATGAATTATCCATCTAATACAGGCTGATTCTACTGAATGGAATTAAGAAATATATTAATATTAGGATGAGCAATGTTGGAGTGGCGTTGACTAAAATACAGTAGAATAGAATACAGTATATACATATGAGATGAGTAAAGCAGTATGTAAACATTATTAAAGTGGCCAGTGATTCCTTGTCTATGTATAGAGGACAGCAGCCTCTAAGGTGTAGGGTTGGGTAACCAGGTGGAAGCCGGCTAGTGATGGCTGTTTAGCAGTCTGATGGCCTTGAGATAGAAGCTGTTTTTCAGTATCTCGGTACCAGCTTTGATGCACCTGCACTGACCTCTCCTTCTGGATGACAGCGGGGTGAACAGGCAGTGGCTCGGGTGGTTGTTGTCCTTGATGATCTTTTTGTCCTTCCTGTGACATCGGGTGGTGTAGGTGTCCTGGATTGTAGGCAGTTTGTCCCCAGTGATGCGTTGGGCAGACCTCACCACCCTCTGGAGGGCCCTGTGGTTTGCAAGCGGTGCAGTTTCCGTACCAGACGGTGATACAGCACGTCAGGATGCTCTCGATGATGCATCTGTAAAAGTTTGTGAGGGTCTTAAGGGTCCAAGCCAAATTTCTTCAGTCTTCTGAGGTTGAAGAGGCGCTGTTGCGCCTACTTCACCACGCTGTCTGTGTGGGTGGACAATTTCAGTTTGTCCGTGATGTGTACGCCGAGGGAACTTAAAACTTACTACCCTCTCCACTACTGTCCCGTCAATGTAGATAGGAGGCTGCTCCCTCTGCTGTTTCCTGAAGTCCACGATCAGCTCCTTCATTTTGTTGATGTTGAGTGAGAGGTTGTTTTCTTGGCACCAGTCCGCAAGGGCCCTCACCTCCTCCCTGTAGGCCGTCTCGTCATTGTTGGTAATCAGGCCCACCACTGTTGTGTCGTCTGCAAACTTGATGATTGAGTTGGAGGCGTGCATGGCCACACAGTCATGGGTGAACAGGGAGTACAGGAGAGGGCTGTGCACGCACCCTTGTGGGGCCCCAGTGTTGAGGATCAGCGAAGTGGAGATGTTGTTTCCTACCTTCACCACCTGGGGGGGCGGCCCATCAGGAAGTCCAGGACTCAGTTGCACAGGGTGGGGTTCAGACCCAGGGCCTCCAGCTTGATGATGAGCTTGTGGAGGGTACTATGGTGTTGAATGCTGAGCTATAGTCAACGAACAGCATTCTTACATAGGTATTCCTCTTGTCCAGATGGGATAGGGCAGTGTTCAGTGTGATGACGATTGCATCGTCAGTGGACCTATTGGGGCGGTAAGCAAACTGAAGTGGGTCTAGGGTGACAGGTAAGGTGGAGGTGATATGATCCTTGACTAGTCTCTCAAAGCACTTCATGATGACAGAAGTGAGTGCTACGGGGCGATAGTCATTAAGTTCAGTTATCTTTGCTTTCTTGGGTAGAGGAACAATGGTGGACATCTTGAAGCGAGTGGGGACAGCAGACTGGGATAGAGAGAGATTGAATATCTCCGTTAACACTCCAGCCAGCTGGTCTGCGCATGCTCTGAGGACGCGGCTAGGGATGCCGTCTGGGCCGCCAGCCTTGCGAGGGTTAACACGTTTAAATGTCTTGATCACGTCGGCCACGGAGAACGAGAGCCCACAGTCCTTTGGTAGCGGGCCGCGTCGGTGGCACTGTGTTATCCTCAAAGTGGGAGAAGAAGGTGTTTAGCTTGTCCGGGAGCAAGATGTCAGTGTCCGCGACGGGGCTGGTTTTCTTTTTATAATCCATGATTGTCTGTAGACCCTGCCACTTACGTCTGGTGTCTGAGCCGTTGAATTGTGAGAGGGAGTTTCACACTCACTAAACCCTCATCATCGACCAGCTCCCTGCATACCACTTCACAATATCCACTATTACTATGGGCCCTGGTCAAATGTAATGCCCTACATAGGGAATAGCCCTGGTCAAATGTAGTGCCCTACATAGGGAATAGCCCTGGTCAAATGTAGGGCCCTACATAGGGAATAGCCCTGGTCAAATGTAGGGCCCTACATAGGGAATAGCCCTGGTCAAATGTAGGGCCCTACATAGGGAATAGCCCTGGTCAAATGTAGGGCCCTACATAGGGACTAGCCCTGGTGAAATGTAGTGCCCTACATAGGGAATAGCCCTGGTCTAATGTAGGGCCCTACATAGGGAATAGCCCTGGTCAAATGTAATGCCCTACATAGGGAATAGCCCTGGTCTAATGTAGGGCCCTACATAGGGAATAGCCCTGGTCAAATGTAGGGCCCTACATAGGGAATAGCCCTGGTCAAATGTAGGGCCCTACATAGGGAATAGCCCTGGTCAAATGTAGGGCCCTACATAGGGAATAGCCCTGGTCAAATGTAGGGCCCTACATAGGGAATAGCCCTGGTCTAATGTAGGGCCCTACATAGGGAATAGCCCTGGTCAAATGTAGGGCCCTACATAGGGAATAGCCCTGGTCAAATGTAGGGCCCTACATAGGGAATAGCCCTGGTCTATGTAGGGCCCTACATAGGGAATAGCCCTGGTCTAATGTAGTGCCCTACATAGGGAATAGCCCTGGTCAAATGTAGGGCCCTACATAGGGAATAGCCCTGGTCAAATGTAGGGCCCTACATAGGGAATAGCCCTGGTCAAATGTAATGCCCTACATAGGGAATAGCCCTGGTCTAATGTAGTGCCCTACATAGGGAATAGCCCTGGTCAAATGTAGGGCCCTACATAGGGAATAGCCCTGGTCTAATGTAGTGCCCTACATAGGGAATAGCCCTGGTCAAATGTAAGGCCCCATTATAAGGAATAGCCCTGGTCTAATGTAGGTCCCTACATAGGGAATAGCCCTGGTCTAATGTAGTGCCCTACATAGGGAATAGGGTGTCATTTGGGACTCAGCCATTGTCCCTAAGCAGGTTTGTGTCCCCTGGGGTGTCTGTCTGATCTGGGGTGTCTGTCTGATCTAGGGTGTCTGTCTGATGTGGGGTGTCTGTCTGATGTGGGGTGTCTGTCTGATGTGGGGTGTCTGTCTGATCTGTCCTGGTAGAGAGGTTCTGAGTGGGGGAGGGAACCCAGCTGTTATTGGTAGAGAGGGTCTGAGTGGGGAGGGAACCCAGCTGTTATTGGTAGAGAGGGTCTGAGTGGGGAGGGAACCTAGCTGTTATTGGTAGAGAGGGTCTGAGTGGGGGAGGGAACCTAGCTGTTATTGGTAGAGAGGGTCTGAGTGGGGAGGGAACCTAGCTGTTATTGGTAGAGAGGTTCTGAGTGGGGATGGAACCTAGCTGTTATTGGTAGAGAGGGTCTGAGTGGGGAGGGAACCTAGCTGTTATTGGTAGAGAGGTTCTGAGTGGGGAGGGAACCTAGCTGTTATTGGTAGAGAGGGTCTGAGTGGGGAGGGAACCTAGCTGTTATTGGTAGAGATGTTCTGAGTGGGGAGGGAACCTAGCTGTTATTGGTAGAGATGTTCTGAGTGGGGAGGGAACCTAGCTGTTATTGGTAGAGAGGGTCTGAGTGGGGAGGGAACCTAGCTGTTATTGGTAGAGAGGGTCTGAGTGGGGAGGGAACCTAGCTGTTATTGGTAGAGATGTTCTGAGTGGGGAGGGAACCTAGCTGTTATTGGTAGAGAGGGTCTGAGTGGGGGAGGGAACCTAGCTGTTATTGGTAGAGAGGGTCTGAGTGGGGAGGGAACCTAGCTGTTATTGGTAGAGATGTTCTGAGTGGGGAGGGAACCTAGCTGTTATTGGTAGAGAGGGTCTGAGTGGGGGAGGGAACCTAGCTGTTATTGGTAGAGAGGGTCTGAGTGGGGGAGGGAACATAGCTGTTATTGGTAGAGAGGGTCTGAGTGGGGAGGGAACCTAGCTGTTATTGGTAGAGATGTTCTGAGTGGGGAGGGAACCTAGCTGTTATTGGTAGAGAGGGTCTGAGTGGGGAGGGAACCTAGCTGTTATTGGTAGAGAGGGTCTGAGTGGGGAGGGAACCTAGCTGTTATTGGTAGAGAGGGTCTGAGTGGGGGAGGGAACCTAGCTGTTATTGGTAGAGAGGGTCTGAGTGGGGAGGGAACCCAGCTGTTATTGGTAGAGAGGGTCTGAGTGGGGAGGGAACCCAGCTGTTATTGGTAGAGAGGGTCTGAGTGGGGAGGGGAAACTAGCTGTTATTGGTAGAGAGGGTCTGAGTGGGGAGGGAACCCAGCTGTTATTGGTAGAGAGGGTCTGAGTGGGGGAGGGAACCTAGCTGTTATTGGTAGAGAGGGTCTGAGTGGGGAGGGAACCTAGCTGTTATTGGTAGAGAGGGTCTGAGTGGGGAAGGGAACCTAGCTGTTATTGGTAGAGAGGGTCTGAGTGGGGAGGGAACCTAGCTGTTATTGGTAGAGAGGGTCTGAGTGGGGGAGGGAACCTAGCTGTTATTGGTAGAGAGGGTCTGAGTGGGGAGGGAACCTAGCTGTTATTGGTAGAGAGGGTCTGAGTGGGGGAGGGAACCTAGCTGTTATTGGTAGAGAGGGTCTGAGTGGGGGAGGGAACCTAGCTGTTATTGGTAGAGAGGGTCTGAGTGGGGAGGGAACCTAGCTGTTATTGGTAGAGAGGTTCTGAGTGGGGAGGGAACCTAGCTGTTATTGGTAGAGAGGGTCTGAGTGGGGAGGGAACCTAGCTGTTATTGGTAGAGATGTTCTGAGTGGGGAGGGAACCTAGCTGTTATTGGTAGAGAGGGTCTGAGTGGGGAGGGAACCTAGCTGTTATTGGTAGAGAGGGTCTGAGTGGGGGAGGGAACCTAGCTGTTATTGGTAGAGAGGGTCTGAGTGGGGAGGGAACCTAGCTGTTATTGGTAGAGATGTTCTGAGTGGGGAGGGAACCTAGCTGTTATTGGTAGAGAGGGTCTGAGTGGGGAGGGAACCTAGCTGTTATTGGCAGAGAGGGTCTGAGTGGGGAGGGAACCTAGCTGTTATTGGTAGAGAGGGTCTGAGTGGGGAGGGAACCTAGCTGTTATTGGTAGAGAGGGTCTGAGTGGGGAGGGAACCTAGCTGTTATTGGTAGAGATGTTCTGAGTGGGGAGGGAACCTAGCTGTTATTGGTAGAGAGGGTCTGAGTGGGGAGGGAACCTAGCTGTTATTGGTAGAGAGGTTCTGAGTGGGGAGGGAACCCAGCTGTTATTGGTAGAGAGGTTCTGAGAGGGGAGGGAACCTAGCTGTTATTGGCAGAGAGGTTCTGAGTGGGGAGGGAACCTAGCTGTTATTGGTAGAGAGGTTCTGAGTGGGGAGGGAACCTAGCTGTTATTGGTAGAGAGGTTCTGAGTGGGACAATTTCCCAGTATTATTCCAACCTCATAGTGTGGAAATATACAGTATATAAAATACAGGAAAATCATGTTTTTGTCACGCCCTGATCTGTTTCACCTGTCTTTGTGATAGTCTCCACTCACGGTCACCCGTTTTCCCCATTATTCCCAGGGTATTTAGTCCTGTGTTCTCTGTTTATTTGTTGCCAGTTCGTCTTGTCCTGACACTGAGCCCGCCTGCCTGACCATTTAGCCTGCCCTGACACTGAGCCCACCTGCCTGACCTGACACTGACCCCGCCTGCCTGACCATTCAGCCTGCCCTGACACTGAGCCCGCCTGCCTGACCATTCAGCCTGCCCTGACACTGAGCCCGCCTGCCTGTTCTGACACTGAGCCCGCCTGCCTGACCATTCAGCCTGACCTGACACTGAGCCCGCCTGCCTGACCATTCAGCCTGACCTGACACTGACCCCGCCTGCCTGACCATTCAGCCTGCCCTGACACTGAGCCCGCCTGCCTGACCATTCAGCCTGCCTGACCATTCAGCCTGCCCTGACACTGAGCCCGCCTGCCTGACCATTCAGCCTGCCCTGACACTGAGCCCGCCTGCCTGACCATTCAGCCTGCCCTGACACTGAGCCCGCCTGCCTGACCATTCAACCTGCCTTGACACTGAGCCCGCCTGCCTGACCATTCAACCTCCCTTGACCTCGAGCCTGCCTGCCACTCTGTACTTCCTGGATTCCGACCTGGTTCTGATCTTTTGCCTGTCCACAACCTGTCTCTTTCCTGCCCCTTATTTTATAATAAATATCAGAGACTCGAACCAACTGCCTCCAGTGTCTGTATCTGGGTCTCGCCCTGTATCTTTAAAGTTTTTTGACTGCACTGGCCCTTTAATGATTCGACCATTGTATAATATATATGAGATACAATTCAATAAATTGATTGATTTCATTGATTCAATCTATTCGATTGATTGACTGATAGATTATTGGTAGACGATAGATCGTATAAACAGATGAACTCCTACATACCTTGATGAAGGCGTATCCAGCCCCGTTATCTGTGATGGTGAGTCCCAGGGCGTCCTCTGATTTAAACACCTCCGCCTCTTTCTTCATGGCTTTAATGTGGGCGAATATAAAGTCCTCCAGGCCGATCTGACCACCGAGCAGCTTCTCCATGTCGATCTTATGGGTGTTCAGCGTACAGAACAGGATCTGGGGACAGACAGAAAGGCAATATTAATGAACAGGATCTGGGGAGAGACAGACAGATAGACAGATTAATGAACAGGATCTGGGGAGAGACAGACAGGCATATTAATGAACAGGATCTGGGGACAGACAGACAGACAGAGAGACAGACGAGACAGACAGATTAATGAACAGGATCTGGGGACAGACAGACAGACAGACAGATTAATGAACAGGATCTGGGGACAGACAGACAGACAGACAGACAGACAGACAGACAGACAGACAGATTAATGAACAGGATCTGGGGACAGATAGACAGACAGACAGGCATATTAATGAACAGGATCTGGGGACAGACAGACAGACAGACAGACAGACAGACAGACAGACAGACAGACAGACAGACAGACAGACATATTAATGAAAAGGATCTGGGGACAGACAGACAGACAGACAGACAGACAGACAGACAGACAGACAGACAGACAGACAGACAGACAGACAGACAGACAGACAGACAGACAGACAGATTAATGAACAGGATCTGGGGAGAGACAGAGAGACATTAATGTTGAGCGGATTTGATGAGATAAACTTCATATTAAATACTGATGAAACATCTCAGTTCTATGAGAACACAACATACACTGAACAAAAATATAAACGCAACATGCAACAATTTCAAAGATTTTACAGAGAAATCTGTCAACTGAAAGAAATGAATTAATCTTTGGATTTCACATAACTGGGAATACAGATATGTAGGTATCTGTTGGTCACAGATCCCTTAAAAAAAAAAGTTAGGGGCGTGGATCAGAAAACCAGTCAGTATCTGGTGTGACCATTTGTCTCATGCAGCGCGACACATCTCCTTCACATAGAGTTGATCAGGCTGTTGATTGTGGCCTGTATGTTGTCCCACTCCACTTCAATGGCTGTGAGAAGTTGCTGGATATTGGCGGGAACTAGAACATGCTTTCGTTGATCCAGAGCATCCCAAACATGCTCAATGGGTGACATGTCTGGTGAGTATGCAGGCCATGGAAGAACTGGGACATTTTCAGCTTCCAGGAATTGTGTACAGGTCCTTGCGACATGGGGCCGTGCATTATCATGCTGAAACATGAGGTGATGGTGGCGGATGAATGGCACAACAATGGGCCTCAGGATCTCATCACGGTATCTCTTTGCCATTGATAAACTGCAGTTGTGTTCGTTGCCGTAGTTTACGCCTCTCCTTACCGTAACCACACCGCCACCATGGGGCACTCTGTTCACAACATTGACATCAGCAAACCGCTCACCCACACGACGCCATACACGCTGTCTGCCATCTGGCCGGTAAAGTTGAAACATGGATTCATCCGTGAAGAGCACGCTTCTCCAACCTGCCAGTGGCCATCGAAGGTGAGCATTTGCCCACTGAGGCCGAACTGCAGTAAGGTCAAGACCCTGATGAGGACAACGAACACGCAGATGAGCTTCACTGAGACAGTTTCTGACAGTTTGTGCAGAAATTCTTTGGTTGTCTAAACCCACAGTTTCATCAGGTGTCCGGGTGGCTGGTTTCAGACGATATCGCTGGTGAAGAAGCCAGATGTGGAGGTCCTGGGCTGGTGTGGTTAATTCTCTAAAATGATGTTGGAGGCGGCTTATGGTAGAGAAATTAACATGACATTTTCTGGCAATAGTTCTGGTGGACATTCCTGCAGTCAGTATGCCAATTGCACACTCCCTCAAAACATTTTAGAGTGGTCTTTTATTGTCCCCAGCACAAGGTGCACCTGTGTAATGATCATGCTGTTTAATCAGCTTCTTGATATGCCACACCTGTCAGGTGGATGGATTATCTTGGCAAAGGAGAAATGCTCACTAACAGGGATATAAAGACATTTGTGCACAAAATTTGAGAGAAATAAGCTTTTTGTGTGTATGGAAAATTTCTGGGAACTTTAATTTTAGCTCATGAAACATGGGACCAACACTTTACATGTTTCGTTTATATTTTTGTTCAGTATATTAAATATTGATGAAACATCTCAGTTCTATGAGAACACATCAACGTGATTCCTTTTTGTAAGAAGCATTTGTTTGTTACCCAGACCCCTCTTTTACACTGCTGCTACTCTCTGTTTATAATCTATGCATAGTCAGTTTACCTCTACCTACATGTACATATCACCTCAATTACCTCGACTAACTGGTGCCCCCGCACATTGACTGTGTACCGGTACCCCCTGTATATAGCCTCCACATTGACTCTGTACCGGTACCCCCTGTATATAGCCTCCACATTGACTCTGTACCGGTACCCCCTGTATATAGCCTCCACATTGACTGTGTACCGGTACCCCCTGTATATAGCCTCTACATTGACTCTGTACCGGTACCCCCTGTATATAGCCTCCACATTGACTCTGTACCAGTACCCCCTGTATATAGTCTCCACATTGACTCTGTACCGGTACCCCCTGTATATAGCCTCCACATTGACTCTGTACCGGTACCCCCTGTATATAGTCTCCACATTGACTCTGTACCGGTACCCCCTGTATATAGGCTCCACATTGACTCTGTACCGTAACACCCTGTATATAGCCTCAACATTGACTCTGTACCGTAACACCCTGTATATAGCCTCCACATTGACTCTGTACCGTAACACCCTGTATATAGCCTCCACATTGACTCTGTACCGTAACACCCTGTATATAGCCTCCACATTAACTCTGTACCGTAATACCCTGTATACAGCCTCCACATTGACTCTGTACCGTAACACCCTGTATATAGCCTCCACATTAACTCTGTACCGTAATACCCTGTATATAGCCTCCACAATGACTCTGTACCGTAATACACTGTATATAGCCTCCACATTGACTCTGTACCGTAATACCCTGTATATAGCCTCCACATTGACTCTGTACCGTAATACCCTGTATATAGCCTCCACATTGACTCTGTACCGTAATACCCTGTATATAGCCTCCACATTGACTCTGTACCGTAATACCCTGTATATAGCCTCCACATTGACTCTGTACCGTAATACCCTGTATATAGCCTCCACATTGACTCTGTACCGTAATACCCTGTATATAGCCTCCACATTGACTCTGTACCGTAATACCCTGTATATAGCCTCCACATTGACTCTGTACCGTAATACCCTGTATATAGCCTCCACATTGGCTCTGTACCGTAATACCCTGTATATAGCCTCCACATTGACTCTGTACCGTAACACCCTGTATATAGCCTCCACATTGACTCTGTACCGTAATACCCTGTATATAGCCTCCACATTGACTCTGTACCGTAATACCCTGTATATAGCCTCCACTTTGACTCTGTACCGTAACACCCTGTATATAGCCTCCACATTGACTCTGTACCGTAATACCCTGTATATAGCCTCCACATTGACTCTGTACCGTAATACCCTGTATATAGCCTCCACATTGACTCTGTACCGTAATACCCTGTATATAGCCTCGTTTGTTATTTTACAGTTGCTTTTTATTATTTGTTACTTTAATTTTCTATTTTCTAATAATCTACATTTTAAGTCAGAAGTTTACATACACTTATGTTGGAGTCATTTTAAAAATCATTTTTCAACCACTCCACACATTTCTTGTTTACAAACTATAGTTTTGGCAAGTCGGTTAGGACATCTACTTTGTCTATGACACAAGTCATTTTTCCAACAATTGTTTACAGACAGATTATTTCACTTATAATTCACTGTATCACAATTCCAGTGGAATTCCAGAACATTATGTCATGCCTTTAGAAGCTTCTGATAGGCTAATTGACATCATTTGAGTCAATTGGAGGTGTACCTGTGGATGTATTTCAAGGCCTACCTTCAAACTCAGTGCTTCTTTGCTTGACATCATGGGAAAATCAAAAGAAATCAGCCAAGACTTCAGAAAAAGAATTGTAGAGCTCTACAAGTCTAGTTCATCCTTGGGAACAATTTCCAAACGCCTGAAGGTACCACGTTCATCTGTACAAACAATAGTACGTAAGTATAAACACCATGGGACCACGCAGCCGTCATACCGCTCAGGAAGGAGATGCGTTCTGTCTCCTAGAGATGAATGTACTTTGGTGTGAAAAGTGAAAATCAATCCCAGAACAACAGCGAAGGACCTTGTGAAGATGCTGGAGGAAACAGGTACAAAAGTGTCTATATCCACAGTAAAACGAGTCCTATATCAACATAACCTGAAGGAAGCAAGGAAGAAGCCACTGCTCCAAAACCGCCATAAAAAAGCCAGACTACGGTTTGCAACTGCACATAGGGACAAAGATCGTACTTTTTGTAGAAATGTCCTCTGGTCTGATGAAACACAAATAGAACTGTTTGGCCATAATGACGATCGTTTTGTTTGGAGGAAAAAGTGGGAGGATTGCAAGCCGAAAATCTGGACCCCTACAAATCAGCCGGGCTAGACAATCTGGACCCTCTCTTTCTAAAATGATCCGCCGCAATTATTGCAACCCCTATTACTAGCCTGTTCAACCTCTCTTTCGTATCGTCTGAGATCCCTAAAGATTGGAAAGCTGCCGCGGTCATCCCCCTCTTCAAAGGGGGAGACACTCTAGACCCAAACTGTTACAGACCTATATCCATCCTACCCTCCATCCTACCCTGCCTTTCTAAAGTCTTCGAAAGTCAAGTTAACAAACAGATCACCGACCATTTCGAATCCCACCGTACCTTCTCTGCTATACAATCTGGTTTCCGAGCTGGTCATGGGTACACATCAGCCACGCTCAAGGTCCTAAACGATATCATAACCGGCATCGATAAAAGACAATACTGTGCAGCCATATTCATCGACCTGGCCAAGGCTTTCGACTCTGTCAATCACCACATTCTTATCGGCAGACTGAACAGCCTTGGTTTCTCATTTGACTGCCTTGCCTGGTTCACCAACTATGACTCAGACAGAGTTCAGTGTGTCAAATCGGAGGGCCTGTTGTCTGGACCTCTGGCAGTCTCTATGGGGGTGCCACAGGGTTCAATTCTCAGGCCAACTCTTTTCTCTGTATACATCAATGATGTCGCTCTTGCTGCTGGTGATTCTCTGACCCACCTCTACGCAGACGACACCATTCTGTATACTTCTGGCCCTTCTTTGGACACTGTGTTAGCAAACCTCCAGACGAGCTTCAATGCCATACAACTCTCCTTCCGTGGCCTCTAACTGCTCTTAAATGCAAGTAAAACTAAATGCATGCTCTTCAACCGATCGCTGCCTACACCTGCCCGCCCGTCTAGCATCACTACTCTGGACAGTTCTGACTTATAATATTGTCACAACTTCTACCGAAGTCGATGCCCCTCCTTGTTCGGGGTGGTGTTCGGCGGTCGACGTCACCGGTCTTCTAACCATCATTGATCCACTTTTCATTTTCCATTGGTTTTGTCTTGTCTTCCTTCACACCTGGTTCCAATCCCATTCATTACATGTTGTGTATTTAACGCTCTGTTTCCCCTCATGTCCTTGTCTGTGATTGTTTGTTGTTATGTGCTCGTGTTTCTGGATTGGTGCGTGACGGGTTATTGTACCCCGTTTATTTTATTATGTACGTTGTTTTTTTTTTAGTTTGTTTTTACTTTATTAAACTACTCCAGTTACACCAAGTTGGTTTCTCCTGCGCCTGACTTCCCTGCCACCTACACACACGACAATGACAAATATGTGGTTAACTACAAATACCTAGGTGTCTGGTTAGACTATGAACTCTCCTTCCAGACTCACATCAAACATCTCCAATCCAAAATGAAATCTGGAATTGGCGTCCTATTGCACAACAAAGCATCCTTCACTCATGCTGCCAAAAATACCCTCGTAAAACTTACCATCCTACCGATCCTTGACTTCGGCGATGTCATTTACAAAATAGCCTCCAACACTCTACTCAGCAAATTGGATGCAGTCTATCACAGTGCCATCCGTTTTGTCACCAAAGCCCCATATTCTACCCACCGCTGCGACCTGTATGATCTCGTTGGCTGGCCCTCGCTTCATACTCGTCGCCAAACCCACTGGCTCCAGGTCATCTATAAGTCTTTGCTTGGTAAAGCCCCGCCTTATCTCAGCTCACTGGTCACCATAGCACCACCCACCTGTAGCACGCGTTCCAGCAGATATATTTCACTGGTCACCCCCAAAGCCAACTCCACCTTTGGCCCCCTTTCCTTCCAGTTCTCTGCTGCCAATGACTGGAACTAATTGCAAAAATCACTGAAGCTGGAGACTCATATCTCCCTCACTAACTTTAAGCACCAGCTGTCAGAGCAGCTCACAGATCACTGCACCTGTACGTAGCCCATCTGTAAATAGCCCAACCAACTACCTCGTCCCCATATTGTTATTTATTTATCTTGCTCCTTTGCACCCCAGTATCTCTACTTGCACATTTATCTTCTGCACATCTATCACTCCAGTGTTTAATTGCTAAATTGTAATTATTTTGCCACTACGGCCTATTTATTGCCTTACCTCCCTAATCTTACCTCATTTGCACACACTGTATATAGACCTTTCTATTGTGTTATTGACTGTACGTTTGTTTATTCCATGTGTAAGTCTGTGTTGTTTGTGTCGAACTGCTTTGCTTTATCTTGGCCAGGTCGCAGTTGTAAATGAAAACTCGTTCACAACTGGCCTACCTGGTTAAATAAAGGTGAAATAAAAATAAAAATAAAGGTAAGACAAGTATGATGACAACATGCTAACAGAGGTAAGACAACATGCTAACAGAGGTAAGACAACATACTAACAGAGGTGAGACAACATGCTAACAGAGGTAAGACAACATGCTAACAGAGGTAAGACAACATGCTAACAGAGGTAAGACAACATACTAACAGAGGTGAGACAACATGCTAACAGAGGTAAGACAACATGCTAACAGAGGTAAGACAAGTCTGATGTCAACATGCTAACAGAGGTAAGACAACATGCTAACAGAGGTAAGACAACATGCTAACAGAGGTAAGACAACATGCTAACAAAGGTAAGACAAGTGATGTCAACATGCTAACAGAGGTAAGACAACATGCTAACAGAGGTAAGACAACATGCTAACAGAGGTAAGACAACATGCTAACAGAGGTAAGACAACATGCTAACAGAGGTAGGACAACATGCTAACAACATGCTAACAGAGGTAAGACAACATGCTAACAGAGGTAAGACAACATGCTAACAGAGGTAAGACAACATGCTAACAGAGGGTGCCATTTGGGACACATCTCTGGTCTGGTTGGCAGAGAAAATGCCTGCTTCCTTATTAAGCCTCTTTGGTTGTGTACCAACAGGCATAGAACTCTGCTCTACTCTGCTCCACTCTACTCTGCTCTGTTCTGCTCTGCTCTACTCTGTTCTACACTACTCTACGCTGCTCTACTCTGCTCTACTCTGCTCTACTCTGCTCTACGCTGCTCTACTCTGCTCTACTCTACTCTACTCTGCTCTGTTCTGCTCTGCTCTACTCTGTTCTACTCTGCTCTGCTCTGCTCTACGCTGCTCCACACTCCACGCACATCAGCCTACTCACACTGACACCAGCAAGGGATCAGCTGACACACACTGACACCAGCAAGGGATCAGCTGACACACACTGACACCAGCAAGGGATCAGCTGACACACACTGACACCAGCAAGGGATCAGCTGACACACACTGACACCAGCAAGGGATCAGCTGACACACACTGACACCAGCAAGGGTTGCCTCTGGTTACAAGAGTATAAAATAACAGGATGGGGAGGGGAGGGGGGGCAGAGAGAGAGAGGGTGGAGTATTAGAGAGAGAGAGAGAGAGAAAGAGCGAGAGAGAGGAGAGGGGGTGGGAATAAAGTGAAGGAGGCTGGGCCATTCACAGGTACAGTACATTACAAAATATAAAGGTTTGATTCATGACTATCTCTCTTCTCTTCATTTCTCTCTCTCTCTCTTCTCTACCTTTCTCTAGCTCTTCTCTCTCACAATTAGAGGCTCATTAAAATTCAACAGATTTTAATTGTGAGAGAGTGGTGCCTACCTACCTGTTCTAACGTAGCAGGTCAGGCCATTACCCAGAAGGCCACGGGAGAGACGAACAGTAGAATACGCTGTCAATGAAATCAGGGCCTTTACGCTCTCTCTCCCTCTGACACTTCTCTTTCATCTCTCTCTCTCTCTTCTCGTCCTTTCTCTAGCTCTTCTCTCTTTCTCTCTCTCAGAATGTTCTCTGCCTCTCCTGACACACACACACACACACACACACACACACACACACACACACACACACACACACACACACACACATTCACACACACACACACAAACACACACACACACACCTCAACTTTACCGCCCTGACTCACAAGGACACATCCACCTCCCTCCTCTCCTCCCTTATCCCTACTCTCCTCCCTCCACCTCTCTCCCTCCTCCTGCCATCTCCCACAGGCTAGAACTGAGGGAGGTAGAACTGAGGGAGGTAGAACTGAGGGAGGTAGAACTGAGGGAGGTAGAACTGAAGGAGTTAGAACTGAGGGAGATAGAACTGAGGGAGGTAAAACTGAGGGAGGTAAAACTGAGGGAGGTAGAACTGAGGGAGGTAGAGCTGAAGGAGGTAAAACTGAGGGAAGTAGAACTGAGGGAGGTAGAACTGAGGGAGGTAGAACTGAGGGAGGTAAAACTGAAGGAGTTAGAACTGAGGGAGGTACAACTGAAGGAGGTACAACTGAGGGAGGTAAAACTGAAGGAGTTAGAACTGAGGGAGGTGGAACTGAAGGAGGTAGAACTGAGGGAGGTAGAACTGAGGGAGTTAGAACTGAGGGAGGTAGAACTGAGGGAGGTAAAACTGAGGGAGGTAAAACTGAGGGAGTTAGAACTGAGGGAGTTAGAACTGAGGGAGATAGAACTGAGGGAGGTAGAACTGAAGGAGGTAGAACTGAGGGAGGTAGAACTGAAGGAGGTAGAACTGAAGGAGGTAGAACTGAGGGAGGTAGAACTGAGGGAGGTAGAACTGAGGGAGGTAGAAATGAGGGAGGTAGAACTGAGGGAGGAAGAACTGAGGGAGTTAAAACTGAGGGAGGTAGAACTGAGGGAGGGAGGTAGAACTGAGGGAGGTAGAACTGAAGGAGGTAGAACTGAGGGAGTTAGAACTGAGGGAGGTAGAACTGAGGGAGATAGAACTGAGGGAGGTGGAACTGAGGGAGGTAGAACTGAGGGAGGTAGAACTGAGGGAGGTAGAACTGAAGGAGGTAGAACTGAAGGAGGTAGAACTGAGGGAGGTAGAACTGAGGGAGGTAGAACTGAGGGAGGTAGAAATGAGGGAGGTAAAACTGAGGGAGGTAGAACTGAGGGAGTTAAAACTGAGGGAGGTAGAACTGAGGGAGGGAGGTAGAACTGAAGGAGGTAGAACTGAGGGAGTTAGAACTGAGGGAGGTAGAACTGAGGGAGGTTGAACTGAGGGAGGTAGAACTGAGGGAGGTAGAACTGAAGGAGGTAGAACTGAGGGAGGTAGAACTGAAGGAGGTAGAACTGAGGGAGGTAGAACTGAGGGAGTTAAAACTGAGGGAGGTAGAACTGAGGGAGGAAGAACTGAGGGAGGTAGAACTGAGGGAGTTGAAACTGAAGGAGATAGAACTGAGGGAGGTAGAACTGAGGGAGGTAAACTGAAGGAGTTAGAACTGAGGGAGTTAGAACTGAGGGAGTTAGAACTGAGGGAGGAGGAACTGAGGGAGGTAGAACTGAAGGAGGTAGAACTGAGGGAGTTAGAACTGAGGGAGGTAGAACTGAAGGAGGTAGAACTGAAGGAGGTAGAACTGAGGGAGGTAGACCTGAGGGAGGTAGAACTGAGGGAGGTAGAACTGAGGGAGGTAGAACTGAGGGAGGGAGAACTGAGGGAGGTAGAACTGAGGGAGGTGAAACTGAAGGAGGTAGAACTGAGGGAGGTAGAACTGAGGGAGGTAAACTGAAGGAGTTAGAACTGAGGGAGTTAGAACTGAGGGAGGAGGAACTGAGGGAGGTAGAACTGAAGGAGGTAGAACTGAGGGAGTTAGAACTGAGGGAGGTAGAACTGAAGGAGGTAGAACTGAAGGAGGTAGAACTGAGGGAGGTAGACCTGAGGGAGGTAGAACTGAGGGAGGTAGAACTGAGGGAGGTAAAACTGAGGGAGTTAGAACTGAAGGAGGTAAAACTGAGGGAGGTAAAACTGAGGGAGGTAAAACTGAGGGAGGTAGAACTGAGGGAGGTAGAACTGAAGGAGTTAGAACTGAAGGAGTTAGAACTGAAGGAGTTAGAACTGAGGGAGGTAGAACACATGGACATGGAAGAGGTAAAAAACCTGGCCTGACAGTCTGTCTGATTTCATTCAAGACCTAATAAAACGACTCTAGAACAGACCATGTAATATATTATAATATGCTACACACGACATACATTATGGAAATGGATGGCCCAAAGAATGGAACCCACAACCCTGGCGGTGCCAGCGCCATGCTCTACCAACTGAGCCCACAACCCTGGCGGTGCCAGCGCCATGCTCTACCAACTGAGCCCACAACCCTGGCGGTGCCAGCGCCATGCTCTACCAACTGAGCCCACAACCCTGGCGGTGCCAGCGCCATGCTCTACCAACTGAGCCCACAACCCTGGCGGTGCCAGCACCATGCTCTACCAACTGAGCCCACAACCCTGGCGGTGCCAGCGCCATGCTCTACCAACTGAGCCCACAACCCTGGCGGTGCCAGCGCCATGCTCTAACAACTGAGCCCACAACCCTGGCGGTGCCAGCGCCATGCTCTACCAACTGAGCCCACAACCCTGGCGGTGCCAGCGCCATGCTCTACCAACTGAGCCCACAACCCTGGCGGTGCCAGCGCCATGCTCTAACAACTGAGCCCACAACCCTGGCGGTGCCAGCGCCATGCTCTACCAACTGAGCCATACAGGACCATGTACAGTGCCGTAGGAAAGTATTCATTGACTTATTCCACATTTTTACTTATTCCAGCTCATCACCCCTCTAACACCATCCCCACCGTGAAGCACGGCGGCGGCAGCATCATGCTATGGGGATGCTTTTCAGCAGCAGGGACTGGGAGACTAGTAAGGATAGAGGGAACAATGAATGGAGGCAAATCCTTGATGAGAACCTGCTTCAGAGAGCAAACAACTTTAGACTGGGGTGAAGATTTACATTCCAACAGGACAATGACACCAAGCATACAGCCAAAGTTACGCTGGAATGGCTTCAGAACAAGAATGTGAAAGTCTTTGAGTGGCCCAGCCAAATCTGTGGAAAGACTTGAAGATTGGCCGTTCACCGCCGCTTCCCATCTAACTTAACAGAGCTTGAGAAAATCTGCAGGGAAGAATGAGAGAAAATCCCCAAATCCAGATGTGCAAAGTTGATTGAGACATAAGAGGACTCAAAGCTGTAATCGTAGACAAAGGTGCTTCTACAAAGTATTGACTTAGGGGTGTTAAATTTCTGTATTTAATTTTCAATACATTTGCAAAAATGTCTAAAAACATGTTTTCATTTTGTCATTATGTAGTATTGCGTATAGATGGGTGACAAAAAAAACCATATTTAATCCATTTTGAATTCAGGCTGTAACACAACAAAATGTATGAATACTTTCTGAAAGCACTTTTGCTCTGTCTATCTGTGGACTCTGCCAGGAGACAACAATCTTTCTCTTTCAATATAAAACAAAAACAAACCCAAACTACAAGCAACCTAATAGCTACAAATGAAATTTACAAACACAATCAAATCCAATTGTATTTGTCACATGCGTCGTAAACAACAGGCGTAGATTAATAGAGAAATGCGAAAGATTTAAAAATAACAGAAAGAATAAAAACACAATGAGTAACGATAACTTGGCTTTATATATACAGGGTACCAGTACTGAGTCAATGTGCAGGGGTACGAGGTAATAACTTGGCTTTATATATACAGGGTACCAGTACTGAGTCAATGTGCAGGGGTATGAGGTAATAACTTGGTTATATATACAGGGTACCAGTACTGAGTCAATGTGCAGGGGTATGAGGTAATAACTTGGCTATATATACAGGGTACCAGTACTGAGTCAATGTGCAGGGATACGAGGTAATAACTTGGTTATATAGACTGGGTACCAGTACTGAGTCAATGTGCAGGGGTACGAGGTAATAACATGGCTATATATACAGGGTACCAGTACTGAGTCAATGTGCAGGGGTACGAGGTAATAACTTGGTTATATATACAGGGTACCAGTACTGAGTCAATGTGCAGGGGTACGAGGTAATAACTTGGTTACATATACAGGGTACCAGTACTGAGTCAATGTGCAGGGGTACGAGGTAATAACTTGGTTATATATACAGGGTACCAGTACTGAGTCAATGTGCAGGGGTACGAGGTAATAACTTGGTTATATATACAGGGCACCAGTACTGAGTCAATGTGCAGGGGTACGAGGTAATAACATGGTTATATATACAGGGTACCAGTACTGAGTCAATGTGCAGGGGTACGAGGTAATAACATGGTTATATATACAGGGTACCAGTACTGAGTCGATGTGCAGGGGTACGAGGTAATAACATGGTTATATATACAGGGTACCAGTACTGAGTCAATGTGCAGGGGTACGAGGTAATAACTTGGCTATATATACAGGGTACCAGTACTGAGTCAATGTGCAGGGGTACGAGGTAATAACTTGATTATATATACAGGGTACCAGTACTGAGTCAATGTGCAGGGGTACGAGGTAATAACTTGGTTATATATACAGGGTACCAGTACTGAGTCAATGTGCAGGGGTACGAGGTAATAACTTGGCTTTATATATACAGGGTACCAGTACTGAGTCAATGTGCAGGGGTACGAGGTAATAACTTGGTTATATATACAGGGTACCAGTACTGAGTCAATGTGCAGGGGTACGAGGTAATAACATGGTTATATATACAGGGTACCAGTACTGAGTCAATGTGCAGGGGTACGAGGTAATAACATGGTTATATATACAGGGTACCAGTACTGAGTCGATGTGCAGGGGTACGAGGTAATAACATGGTTATATATACAGGGTACCAGTACTGAGTCAATGTGCAGGGGTACGAGGTAATAACTTGGCTATATATACAGGGTACCAGTACTGAGTCAATGTGCAGGGGTACGAGGTAATAACTTGATTATATATACAGGGTACCAGTACTGAGTCAATGTGCAGGGGTACGAGGTAATAACTTGGTTATATATACAGGGTACCAGTACTGAGTCAATGTGCAGGGGTACGAGGTAATAACTTGGCTTTATATATACAGGGTACCAGTACTGAGTCAATGTGCAGGGGTACGAGGTAATAACTTGGCTATATATACAGGGTACCAGTACTGAGTCAATGTGCAGGGGTACGAGGTAATAACTTGGCTTTATATATACAGGGTACCAGTACTGAGTCAATGTGCAGGGGTACGAGGTAATAACATGGTTATATATACAGGGTACCAGTACTGAGTCAATGTGCAGGGGTATGAGGTAATAACTTGGCTATATAGACTGGGTACCAGTACTGAGTCAATGTGCAGGGGTACGAGGTAATAACTTGGCTTTATATATACAGGGTACCAGTACTGAGTCAATGTGCAGGGGTACGAGGTAATAACTTGGTTATATATACAGGGTACCAGTACTGAGTCAATGTGCAGGGGTACGAGGTAATAACTTGGCTTTATATATACAGGGTACCAGTACTGAGTCAATGTGCAGGGGTACGAGGTAATAACTTGGTTATATATACAGGGTACCAGTACTGAGTCAATGTGCAGGGGTACGAGGTAATAACTTGGCTTTATATATACAGGGTACCAGTACTGAGTCAATGTGCAGGGGTACGAGGTAATAACTTGGTTATATATACAGGGTACCAGTACTGAGTCAATGTGCAGGGGTACGAGGTAATAACATGGCTATATATACAGGGTACCAGTACTGAGTCAATGTGCAGGGGTACGAGGTAATAACTTGGTTATATATACAGGGTACCAGTACTGAGTCAATGTGCAGGGGTACGAGGTAATAACTTGGTTATATATACAGGGTACCAGTACTGAGTCAATGTGCAGGGGTACGAGGTAATAACTTGGTTATATATACAGGGTACCAGTACTGAGTCAATGTGCAGGGGTATGAGGTAATACCTTGGTTATATATACAGGGTACCAGTACTGAGTCAATGTGCAGGGGTACGAGGTATTTGAGGCAGATATGTACATACAGTGCGTTCGGAAAGTATTCAGACCCCTTGACTTTTTCCACATTTTGTTACGTTACAGCCTGAATCTAAAATGGATGAAATTGGTTTTCCCCCTCATCAATCTACACACAATACCCCATAATGACATCACAATACCCCTTAATGACATCACAATACCCCATAATGACATCACAATATCCCATAATGACATCACAATGAGAAAGCAAAAACTGTTTTTTTAGAAAATTTGGCTAATTTATTTAATATCTGAAATATCACATTTACATAGACTAAAGCTACTACTAAGGATAGATCATATTTTCACTTTTTTCGGCAAAGGAGCCGTAGCCTTTTAAAATGATAAACTTGGATTAGCTAACACAACGTGCCATTGGAACACAGGAGTGATGGTTGCTGATAATGGGCCTCTGTACGTCTATGTAGATATTCCATTTTTTTAAAAACAGCCGTTTCCAGCTACAATAGTCATTTACAACATTAACAATGTCTACACTGTATTTCTGATATATTAAAAAAAAAAAATTTAAATGGACAAAAATTTGCTTTTCTTTAAAAAACAAGGACATTTCTAAGTGATCCCAAACTTTTGAACGGTAGTGTAAGTATTCAGACCCTTTACTCAGTACTTTGTTGAAGCACCTTTGGCAGCGATTACAGCCTCGAGTCTTCTTGGGTATGACGCTACAAGCTTGGCACACCTGTATTTGGGGAATTTATTTGGGGAGTTTCTCCCAATTTTCTCGGACATTTTTTTTTTTTTTAAATGTTTTTGCTTTGTCATTATGGGGTATTGTGTGTGTATATTGGTGAGGAAAACTTTTTTTTTTAAATCAATTTTAGAAAAAGGCTGTAACGTAATAAAATGTGGAAAAAGTCAAGGGGTCTGAATACTTTCTGAATGCGCTGTTTAGGTAGGGGTAAAGTAACCAGACCACAGGATCGATAACAAACAGTAGCCAGATGAGACTTGTCTCTGCAATAAATATCAGGTTAATGTCTACTTTTAAAGGCCCAGTGCAGTCAAACACGCGATTTCCCTGTTTTATATATACTTCCACACTATGAGGTTGGAATAATACTGTGGAATTTAGTAAATTATGATCATGCCCTTTTAATTGTAAGAGCTGTTTGAAAAATACATTTCAGCCCTTTTTTGGTGGGACGGAGTTTTGACTTGCCTGGTGACATCACCAGGCGGTAAATGAGGTAATAGAGCTCTCTGCCAAAATGTTGATATGGAGATTAAAAAAAAAATTGCTGCATTGAACCTTTAATGACCTTCACTCTGAGATACACGACATGATCAAAAGTATGTGGACTCCTGCTCGTCAAATATCTAATTCCAAAAATCATGGGCATTAATATGGAGTTGGTCCCCCCTTTTGCTGCTATAACAGCCTCCACTCTTCTGGGAAGGCTTTCCACTAGATGTTGGAACATTGCTGTTATAACAGCCTCCACTCTTCTGGGAAGGCTTTCCACTAGATGTTGGAACATTGCTGCTATAACAGCCTCCACTCTTCTGGGAAGGCTTTCCACTAGATGTAGGAACATTGCTGCTATAACAGCCTCCACTCTTCTGGGAAGGCTTTCCACTAGATGTTGGAACATTGCTGCTATAACAGCCTCCACTCTTCTGGGAAGGCTTTCCACTAGATGTTGGAACATTGCTGCTATAACAGCCTCCACTCTTCTGGGAAG
Source organism: Salmo trutta (assembly GCF_901001165.1). Classification (NCBI taxonomy): domain Eukaryota; kingdom Metazoa; phylum Chordata; class Actinopteri; order Salmoniformes; family Salmonidae; genus Salmo; species Salmo trutta. The sequence continues at coordinate 50,107,591 of NC_042977.1, forward strand.
GCTTTCCACTAGATGTTGGAACATTGCTGCTATACCAGCCTCCACTCTTCTGGGAAGGCTTTCCACTAGATGTTGGAACATTGCTGCTATAACAGCCTCCACTCTTCTGGGAAGGCTTTCCACTAGATGTAGGAACATTGCTGCTATACCAGCCTCCACTCTTCTGGGAAGGCTTTCCACTAGATGTTGGAACATTGCTGCTATAACATCCTCCACTCTTCTGGGAAGGCTTTCCACTAGATGTTGGAACATTGCTGCGGGGACTTGCTTCCATTCATCCACAAGAGCATTAGTGAGGTCGGGCACTGATGTTGGGCGATTAGGCCTGGCTCGTAGTCGGCGTTCCAATTCATCCCAAATGTGTTCGATGGGGTTGAGGCCCGAACCAAGACAGACGATTTTTATTCGCTACGCGTTTCAGCGCAGTCCCGTTCTGTGAGCTTTTGTGGCCTACCACTTCACGGATGATCCGTTGTTGCTCCTAGAAGTTTCCACTTCACATTAACAGCACTTACAGTTGACCAGGCAGCTCTAGCAGGGCAGAAATTTGACGAACTGACTTGTTGGAAAGGTGGCATCCTATGACGGTGCCAAAGTCACTGAGCTCATCAGTAAGGCCATCCTACTGCCAATGTTTGTCTATGGAGATTGCATGGCATTGTGCTCGATTTTATACACCTGTCAGCAACGGGTGAGGCTGAAATAGCTGAATCCACTAATTCGAAGGGGTGTCCATATACTTTTGTATATATAGTGTAACTAACTGAATACTGAATATAACTAACTGAATAACTTGTTTAAGGAATTTTGTTGCTTCATCTAATGAGAAAACCATGGAATGTTTGTAATGGCTAACCTAGAGATGTGCAATGACATGCTGACGTGACAGATGCTGTGTTCATTTGCTCAGCCAAGATGAAGGAAGTTCAGGTAAATCTGATCATTCATTTACTGACTGTCTGACTGCGTGACTGACTAGCTGTCTGGCTGTCTGTCTGTCTGTCTGTCTGACTGGCTGTCTTTCTGTCTGACTGTCTGTCTGACTGTCTGTCTGTCTGTCTGTCTGTCTGTCTGTCTGTCTGACTGACTGTCTGTCTGACTCGCTGTCTGACTGTCTTTCTGTCTGACTGGCTGTCTGACTGTCTTTCTGTCTGACTAGCTGTCTGGCTGTCAGTCTGTCTGGCTGTCTGTCTGACTGGCTGTCTGACTGTCTGTCTGGCTGTCTGGCTGTCTGTCTGTCTGACTGTCTGTCTGACTCGCTGTCTGACTGTCTTTCTGTCTGGCTGTCTGTCTGTCTTTCTGTCTAACTGTCTGTCTGACTAGCTGTCTGACTGTCTGACTGCGTGACTGACTCTCTTTCTGTCTGACTGTCTGACTGTCTGTCTGTCTGTCTGTCTGTCTGTCTGTCTGTCTGTCTGTCTGTCTGTCTGACTGTCTGACTGTATGTCTGACTGGCTGACTGTCTGTCTGTCTGTCTGTCTGTCTGTCTGTGAACAACAACAGAAATGCAACATATTAAACCCTTTCTCAGATTTTACAGAGTTAAAAATGTTCATATATGGAAATTCATTAGTCTCTACTCTATGTATGTCACGTGACTGGGAATAGAGAGATGCATCTGTTGGTCACAGATACCTTAAAAACAAGGTAGGAACGTGGATCAGAAAACCAGTCAGTATCTGGTGTGACCATTTGCCTCATGCAGCGCGACGCATCTCCTTCACATAGAGGTGATCAGGCTGCTGATTGTGGCCTGTGGAATGTTGTCCCACTCCACTTCAATGGCTGTGAGAAGTTGCTGGATATTGGCGGGAACTGGAACACGCTGTCGATCCAGAGCATCCCAAACATGCTCAATGGGTGACATGTCTGGGGAGTATGCAGGCCATGGAAGAACTGGGACATTTTCAGCTCCCAGGAATTGTGTACTGATTTGAGACGTAGGGCTGTGCATTATCTTGCTGAAACATGAGGTGATGGCAGCGGATGTATGTCATGACAATGGGCCTCAGGATCTCGTCTCTGTGCATTCAAATTGCCATCGCTAAAAATGCAATTGCGTTTGTCCACACAACGCCATACACGCTGTCTGCCATCTGCCCGGTACAGTTGAAACCGGGATTAATCCGTGAAGAGCACATTTCTCCAGCGAGGCCAGTGGCCATCGAAGGTGTGCATTGGCTCACTGATGTCGGTTACGACGCTGAACGGCAGTCAGGTCAAGATCCCGGCGAGGACGATGAACACACAGATTAGCTTCCCAAGAGACGGATTTTGACAGTTTGTGTAGAAATTCTGTCCGGTTGGCTGGTCTCAGACGATCCCGCAGGTGAAGAAGCCCGGATGTGGAGGTCCTGGTCTGGCGTGGTTACACGTGGTCTGCGGTCGTGAGACTGGTTGGACGTACTGACAAATTCTCTAAAACGACTTTAGAGGCGGCTTATGGTAGAGAAATGAACATTCAATTCTTTGGCAAAAGCTCTGGTGACTCTGGCGAGCTTCCTCAACTTGAGACATCTGTGGCTTTGTGTTGCGTGACAAAAATGCACATTTTAGAGTGGCCTTTTATTGTCCCCAGCACAAGGTGCACCTGTGTAATGATCATGTTGTTTAATCAGCTTCTTGATATGCCACACCTGTCAGGTGGATGGATTATCTTGACAAAGGAGAAATGCTCACTAACTGGGATGTAAACAAATTTGTGCACAAATTTTGAGAGAAATAAGCTTTTTGTGCTGTATGGAACATTTCTGGGGTCTTTTATTTCAGGGACCAACACTTTACATGTTGCGTTTATATTTTGGTTCGGTATAACTTTCTGAATGACCATAGAGAGCTGTTAGGGTCATGTACTGTAGGTCTGGTTAACAGGAAGTGCTGTTAGGGTCATGTACTGTAGGTCTGGTTAACAGGAAGTGCTGTTAGGGTCATGTACTGTAGGTCTGGTTAACAGGAAGTGCTGTTAGGGTCATGTACTGTAGGTCTGGTTGTTAACAGGAAGTGCTGTTAGGGTCATGTACTGTAGGTCTGGTTGTTAACAGGAAGTGCTGTTAGGGTCATGTACTGTAGGTCTGGTTGTTAACAGGAAGTGCTGTTAGGGTCATGTACTGTAGGTCTGGTTGTTAACAGGAAGTGCTGTTAGGGTCATGTACTGTAGGTCTGGTTGTTAACAGGAAGTGCTGTTAGGGTCATGTACTGTAGGTCTGGTTGTTAACAGGAAGTGCTGTTAGGGTCATGTACTGTAGGTCTGGTTGTTAACAGGAAGTGCTGTTAGGGTAATGTACTGTAGGTCTGGTTGTTAACAGGGAATACAGCCCATCAGCGTTAAGTCTGGCTGATCATTGATATGGATGGAGTGGCTGAGGATCCACTGTGCTTCAGAATGAGTAATGCCTACATGATGATCATTATGATTTAAAAAATATATATATATTTATTTCACCTTTATTTAACCAGGTAGGCTAGTTGAGAACAAGTCCTTTATTTAACCAGGTAGGCCAGTTGAGAACAAGTCCTTTATTTAACCAGGTAGGCCAGTTGAGAACAAGTCCTTTATTTAACCAGGTAGGCTAGTTGAGAACAAGTCCTTTATTTAACCAGGTAGTCCAGTTGAGAACAAGTTCTCACTTACAACTGCGACCTGGCCAAGATAAAGCAAAGCAGTTCGACACATACAACAACACAGAGTTACACATGGAATAAACAAAACATACAGTCAATAATACAGTAGAAAAATAAGTCTATATACAATGTGAGCAAATGAGGTGAGATAACGGAGGTAAAGGCAATAAAAAGGCCATGGTGGCAAAGTAAATACAATATAGCAAGTAAAACACTGGAATGGTAGATTTGCAGTGGAAGAAAGTGCAAAGTAGAAATAGAAATAATGGGGAGCAAAGGAGCTAAATAAATAACTAAATACAGTAGGGGAAGAGGTAGTTGGTTGGCTAAATTATAGATGGGCTATGTACAGGTGCAGTAATGATAATGACACAAATAAAACGCTTCAGGGAAAGGGACATTTATTTGGATCTGGAGTCTTTCCTTCCGACTATAGAAACAAAACATCACTGGATTATGAAGGGGCCAGGAGTTTCTCCTTCCGACTATAGAAACAAAACATCAATCGATTATGAAAGGGACAGGAGTTTCTCCTTCCGACTATAGAAACAAAACATCACTGGATTATGAAGGGGACAGGAGTTTCTCCTTCCGACTATAGAAACAAAACATCACTGGATAAAGACCTTTATGAAGGGGCCAGGAGTTTCTCCTTCCGCCTACTGGGGTCCAGAGTTTTTCTCAGTCAGGTGTGTCACAAAGAGGTAGTATTCAGGTGACAATCAACAGTCACCTCAACCTATTCCTTCCCGTCTGTGACATCACACACCAACCTCTGAGTAGCCAATGGGAACTCTACGTCTTAACCTTGTTTACGTTTCACCCGCTGTGTGCAACCCTTCTATCCCCTTGGCTGGTAAACAACTACTTAATCAACAATTTCACCGTAATCCCGGATAAGATCACAACTGAGCTCTGTCCGTCTGTCTGTCTGTCTGTCTGTCTGTCTGTCTGAGCTCTGTCTGTCTGTTTGTCTGACTGTCTGTCTGACTGTCTGTCTGTCTGAGCTCTGTCTGTCTGTCTGTCTGTCTGTATGAGCTCTGTCTGTCTGCCTGAGCTCTGTCTGTCTGTCTGTCCGTCTGTCTGAGCTCTGTCTGTCTGTCTGTCTGTCTGAGCTCTGTCTGTCTGTCTGTCTGTCTGTCTGTCTGTCTGTCTGTCTGTCTGAGCTCTGTCTGTCTGTCTGAGCTCTGTCTGCCTGTCTGTCTGCCTGTCTGTCTGTCTGTCTGTATGAGCTCTGTCTGTCTATCTGAGCTCTGTCTGTCTGTCTGTCTGTCTGTCTGTCTGTCTGTCTGTCTGAGCTCTGTCTGTCTGTCTGTCTGTTTGAGCTCTGTCTGAGCTCTGTCTGTCTGTCTGAGCTCTGTCTGTCTGTCTGAGCTCTGTCTGTCTGTCTGTCTGTCTGAGCTCTGTCCGTCTGTCTGTCTGTCCGAGCTCTGTCCGTCTGTCTGTCTGTCCATCTGTCCGTCTGCCTGTCCGTCTGTCTGTCTGTCCATCTGTCTGCTTGTCCATCTGTCTGCCTGTCTGCCTGTCTGTCTGTCTGTCTTCCTGTGCTCTGTCTGTCTGTCTGTCTGTCTGCCTGTCTGTCTGCCTGTCTGTCTGTCTGTCTGAGCTCTGTCTGTCTGTCTGTCCGTCCGTCCGTCCGTCCGTCCGTCCGTCCGTCCGTCCGTCCGTCCGTCCGTCTGTCCGTGTCTGTCTGTCTGTCTGTCTGATCCTAACTCAACACGTTCTATGTTGCTGTTCAGACCTGTTGCATACAGATCTCAATTTGAACCAGTTTGCTGTAGCAGGAAAATAATCCTGCAGCAACAGGAAATGTGAATTATTATGTAGATAATAATTACTGGAAATTACTAACTTTAGAAACCTTTTTAAACCTTGAATACACTACAAGTTTGCATTTCCTGCTCTACAGGAAACTTCTCAGCAATAAAAGAGTGATCAAATGAAGATCCTCCATCTGTATTACAGACGTACACACACTGACCCCTCCATCTGTATTAATGACGTACACACACTGGTCCTCCATCTGTATTACAGACGTACACACACTGACCATCCATCTGTATTAATGACGTACACACTGACCCTCCATCTGTATTACAGACGTACACACTGACCCTCCATCTGTATTACAGACGTACACACACTGACCCCTCCATCTGTATTACAGACGTACACACACTGACCCCTCCATCTGTATTACAGACGTACACACACTGACCCTCCATCTGTATTAATGACGTACACACACTGGTCCTCCATCTATATTAATGACGTACACACACTGACCTCCATCTGTATTAATGACGTACACACACTGACCCTCCATCTGTATTAATGACGTACACACACTGACCCCTCCATCTGTATTACAGACGTACACACACTGACCCTCCATCTGTATTAATGACGTACACACACTGGTCCTCCATCTGTATTACAGATGTACACACACTGACCCCTCCATCTGTATTAATGACGTACACACACTGACCCTCCATCTGTATTAATGACGTACACACACTGGTCCTCCATCTGTATTACAGACGTACACACACTGACCCTCCATCTGTATTATAGACGTACACACACTGGTCCTCCATCTGTATTACAGACGTACACACTGACCCTCCATCTGTATTACAGATCTAAACACTGACCCTCCATCTGTATTACAGACGTACACACACTGAATCTTCATCTGTATTACAGACGTACACACACTGATCCTCCATCTGTATTATAGACGTACACACACTGACCCCTCCATCTGTATTACAGACGTACACACACTGACCCTCCATCTGTATTACAGACGTACACACACTGACCCTCCATCTGTATTATGGACGACCACACACTGACCCTCCATCTGTATTATAGACGTACACACACTGACCCTCCATCTGTATTAATAACGTACACACACTGACCCCTCCATCTGTATTACAGACGTAAACACTGACCCTCCATCTGTATTAATGACGTACACACACTGACCCCTCCATCTGTATTACAGACGTACACACACTGACCCCTCCATCTGTATTATAGACGTACACACACTGACCCTCCATCTGTATTAATGACGTACACACTGACCCTCCATCTGTATTAATGACGTACACACACTGACCCTCCATCTGTATTAATGACGTACACACTGACCCTCCATCTGTATTACAGACGTACACACACTGATCCTCCATCTGTATTATAGACGTACACACACTGGTCCTCCATCTGTATTAATGACGTACACACTGACCCTCCATCTGTATTACAGATGTACACACACTGGTCCTCCATCAGTGTTATTTGAGCCAAATGCATTATAAGGAAATCATTTCATTTGATAAAAAATACACAGGTGAAATCAACTGCATGAAGTCTGCTGATCAGTCAAATATCAAGAAACATGAGAGCATAACAAATAACATGACCGTCCTCTAGCGCAGTCTACAGAGACGACATGAGACCACCGTTGGTATTAACACCAGGTCTCTCTCTCAGTGTTAACACCAGGTCTCTCTCTCAGTGTTAACACCAGGTCTCTCTCCCAGTGTTAACACCAGGTCTCTCTCTCAGTATTAACACCAGGTCTCTCTCCCAGTGTTAACACCAGGTCTCTCTCTCTCAGTGTTAACACCAGGTCTCTCTCTCTCAGTGTTAACACCAGGTCTCTCTCTCTCAGTGTTAACACCAGGTCTCTCTCTCTCTCAGTATTAACACCAGGTCTCTCTCTCTGTGTTAACACCAGGTCTCTCTCTCTCTCAGTGCTAACACCAGGTCTCTCTCTCTCAGTGTTAACACCAGGTCTCTCTGTGTTAACACCAGGTCTCTCTCTCAGTGTTAACACCAGGTCTCTCTCTCTCTCAGTATTAACACCAGGTCTCTCTCTCAGTGTTAACACCAGGTCTCTCTCTCTCTCAGTAGTAACACCAGGTCTCTCTCTCAGTGTTAACACCAGGTCTCTCTCTCTCTCAGTGCTAACACCAGGTCTCTCTCTCTCAGTGTTAACACCAGGTCTCTCTCTCAGTGTTAACACCAGGTCTCTCTCTCTCTCAGTATTAACACCAGGTCTCTCTCTCAGTGTTAACACCAGGTCTCTCTCTCTCTCTCAGTAGTAACACCAGGTCTCTCTCTCAGTGTTAACACCAGGTCTCTCTCTCTCTCAGTGCTAACACCAGGTCTCTCTCTCTCAGTGTTAACACCAGGTCTCTCTCTCTGTGTTAACACCAGGTCTCTCTCTCAGTATTAACACCAGGTCTCGCTCTCTCAGTATTAACACCAGGTCTCTCTCTCTCAGTGTTAACACCAGGTCTCTCTCTCTCAGTGTTAACACCAGGTCTCTCTCTCTCAGTGTTAACACCAGGTCTCTCTCTCTCAGTGTTAACACCAAGTCTCTCTCTCTCAGTGTTAACACCAGGTATCTCTCTCTCTCAGTATTAACACCAGGTCTCTGTCTCTCTCAGTATTAACACCAGGTCTCTCTTTCTCTCAGTGTTAACACCAGGTCTCTCTCTCTCAGTATTAACACCAGGTCTCTCTCTCTCAGTGTTAACACCAGGTCTCTCTCTCTCAGTATTAACACCAGGTCTCTCTCTCTCAGTATTAACACCAGGTATCTCTCTCTCTCAGTATTAACACCAGGTCTCTCTCTCTCTCAGTATTAACACCAGGTCTCTCTTTCTCTCAGTGTTAACACCAGGTCTCTCTCTCTCTCAGTATTAACACCAGGTCTCTCTCTCTCAGTATTAACACCAGGTCTCTCTCTCTCAGTATTAACACCAGGTCTCTCTCTCTCAGTGTTAACACCAGGTCTCTCTCTCTCAGTATTAACACCAGGTCTCTCTCTCTCAGTATTAACACCAGGTCTCTCTCTCTCTCAGTATTAACACCAGGTCTCTCTCTCTCAGTGTTAACACCAGGTCTCTCTCTCTCTCTCAGTATTAACACCAGGTCTCTCTCTCAGTGTTAACACCAGGTCTCTCTCTCAGTATTAACACCAGGTCTCTCTCTCTCTCAGTATTAACACCAGGTCTCTCTCTCAGTATTAACACCAGGTCTCTCTCTCAGTATTAACACCAGGTCTCTCTCTCAGTATTAACACCAGGTCTCTCTCAGTGTTAACACCAGGTCTCTCTCTCTCAGTGCTAACACCAGGTCTCTCTCTCTCAGTATTAACACCAGGTCTCTCTCTCAGTATTAACACCAGGTCTCTCTCTCTCAGTAGTAACACCAGGTCTCTCTCTCAGTATTAACACCAGGTCTCTCTCTCTCAGTATTAACACCAGGTCTCTCTCTCTCAGTGTTAACACCAGGTCTCTCTCTCTCTCTCAGTATTAACACCAGGTCTCTCTCTCAGTATTAACACCAGGTCTCTCTCTCAGTATTAACACCAGGTCTCTCTCTCTCAGTGTTAACACCAGGTCTCTCTCTCTCAGTGTTAACACCAGGTCTCTCTCTCTCTCAGTGTTAACACCAGGTCTCTCTCTCTCAGTATTAACACCAGGTGTCTCTCTCTCTCAGTGTTAACACCAGGTCTCTCTCTCTCTCAGTGTTAACACCAGGTCTCTCTCTCTCTCAGTATTAACACCAGGTCTCTCTCTCTCAGTGTTAACACCAGGTCTCTCTCTCAGTATTAACACCAGGTCTCTCTCTCTCAGTATTAACACCAGGTCTCTCTCTCTCAGTGTTAACACCAGGTATCTCTCTCTCAGTATTAACACCAGGCCTCTCTCTCTCAGTATTAACACCAGGTCTCTCTCTCAGTATTAACACCAGGTTTCTCTCTCAGTATTAACACCAGGTCTCTCTCTCAGTATTAACACCAGGTCTCTCTCTCTCAGTATTAACACCAGGTCTCTCTCTCAGTGTTAACACCAGGTCTCTCTCTCTCAGTATTAACACCAGGTCTCTCTCTCAGTGTTAACACCAGGTCTCTCTCTCTCAGTATTAACACCAGGCCTCTCTCTCTCAGTGTTAACACCAGGTCTCTCTCTCTCAGTATTAACACCAGGTCTCTCTCTCAGTGTTAACACCAGGTCTCTCTCTCAGTATTAACACCAGGTCTCTCTCTCAGTATTAACACCAGGTCTCTCTCTCTGTGTTAACACCAGGTCTCTCTCTCAGTATTAACACCAGGTCTCTCTCTCAGTATTAACACCAGGTCTCTCTCTCAGTATTAACACCAGGTCTCTCTCTCTCAGTGTTAACACCAGGTCTCTCTCTCAGTATTAACACCAGGTCTCTCTCTCAGTATTAACACCAGGTCTCTCTCTCTCTCAGTATTAACACCAGGTCTCTCTCTCTCAGTGTTAACACCAGGTCTCTCTCTCTCTCTCAGTATTAACACCAGGTCTCTCTCTCAGTGTTAACACCAGGTCTCTCTCTCAGTATTAACACCAGGTCTCTCTCTCAGTATTAACACCAGGTCTCTCTCTCAGTATTAACACCAGGTCTCTCTCTCAGTATTAACACCAGGTCTCTCTCAGTGTTAACACCAGGTCTCTCTCTCTCAGTGCTAACACCAGGTCTCTCTCTCTCAGTATTAACACCAGGTCTCTCTCTCAGTATTAACACCAGGTCTCTCTCTCTCAGTATTAACACCAGGTCTCTCTCTCAGTATTAACACCAGGTCTCTCTCTCTCAGTGTTAACACCAGGTCTCTCTCTCTCTCTCAGTATTAACACCAGGTCTCTCTCTCAGTATTAACACCAGGTCTCTCTCTCAGTATTAACACCAGGTCTCTCTCTCTCAGTGTTAACACCAGGTCTCTCTCTCTCAGTGTTAACACCAGGTCTCTCTCTCTCTCAGTGTTAACACCAGGTCTCTCTCTCTCAGTATTAACACCAGGTGTCTCTCTCTCTCAGTGTTAACACCAGGTCTCTCTCTCTCTCAGTGTTAACACCAGGTCTCTCTCTCTCTCAGTATTAACACCAGGTCTCTCTCTCTCAGTGTTAACACCAGGTCTCTCTCTCAGTGTTAACACCAGGTCTCTCTCTCAGTATTAACACCGGGTCTCTCTCTCTCTCAGTGTTAACACCAGGTCTCTCTCTCTCTCAGTATTAACACCAGGTCTCTCTCTCTCAGTGTTAACACCAGGTCTCTCTCTCAGTATTAACACCAGGTCTCTCTCTCTCAGTATTAACACCAGGTCTCTCTCTCAGTGTTAACACCAGGTCTCTCTCTCAGTATTAGAAGAAAAACACACTGTAATCCATTAACCAATAAAGTAAAGACAACAAGTGTCATCTGTCCAAAGGAAGGAAGGCAGCTTGAACATTCAAACTTTAACCAAATGACTTGGTGAGCCCTACCCTGGCTAATAGTACAGATAGGTAATAACACTATATATACAAAAGTATGTGGACACCCCTTCAAATTAGTGGATTCAGCTATTTCAGCAACACCCGTTGCTGACAGGTGTATAAAATGGAGCACACCGCCATGCAATCTCCATAGACAAACATTGGCAGTAGAATGGCCTTACTGAAGAGCTCGGTGACTGTGTGGCATCGTCATAGGATGGCACCTTTCCAACAAGTCAGTTCGTCAGATTTCTGCCCTGCTAGAGCTGCCCCCGAGTCAACTGTAAGTGCTGTTATTGTGAAGTGGAAACGTCTAGGAGCAACAACGGCTCAGCTGTTAAGTGGTAGGCCAATCTTCTGTCCTCTGTTGCAACACTCACTACCAAGTTCCAAACTGCCTCTGGAAGCAACGTCAGCACAATAGCAGTTCATCGGGAGCTTCATGAAATGGGTTTACATGACTGAGCAGCTGCACACAAGCCTAAGACTCACCATGTGCAACGCCAAGCATCAGCTGGAGTGGTGTAAAGCAATTGGACTCTGGAGCAATGGAAATGGGTTCTCTGGAGTGTTGAATCACGCTTCACCATCTGACAGTCCGGCGGACGAATCTGGGTTTGGTGGATGCGATGAGAACGCTACCTGCCCGAATGCATAGTGCCAACTGTAATGTTTGGTGGAGGAGCAATAATGGTCTGGGGCTGTTTTTCATGGTTTGTGCCCCTTAGTTCCAGTGAGGAGAAATCTTAACGCTACAGCATACAATGACATTCTAGAAGATTCTGTGCTTCCAACTTTGTGGCAACAGTTTGGGGAAGGCCTTTTCCTGTTTCAGCATGACAATGCCCCCGTTCAGAAAGCGAGGTCCATACGAAAATGGTTTGTTGAGATCGGCATGGAAGAACTTGACTGGCCTGCACAGAGCCTTGACCTCAACCCCATCGAACACCTTTGGGATGAATTGGAATTCCGACTGCGAGCCAGACTTTCCCCACATTTTGTTGTGTTACAGCCTGAATTTAAAATGTATTAAATTGAGATTTTATGCTACTGGCCTACAAACACAATACCTCATAATGTCAAAATGGAATTATGTTTTCAGAAATGTTTACAAATTAATTAAAAATTAAATGCTGAAATGTCTTGAATCAATCAGTATTCAACCAACTCCTTTGTTATGACTAGCCTCAATAAGTTCAGGAGTAAAGATTTGCTTAACAAGTCACATAAGTTGCATGGACTAATATTGTTTAACAAGATTGTTGAATGATTACCTCATCTCTGTACCCCACACATACAATTATCTGTAAGGTCCTTGTTGAGCAGAAAATGTCAAACATTGATTCAACCACAACGACCAGGGAGGTTTTCCAATGCCTCACAAAGAATTGGTAGATGGGTAAATATAGAAAAAGTAAACATTGAGCATGGTGAAGTTATTAAATACACTTTTGATGGTGTATCAATACACCCAGTCACTACAAAGATACAGGTGTCCTTCCTAACTCAGTTGCCGGAGAGGAAGGAAACCGCTCTGGGATTTCACCCTGAGGCCAATCATGACTTTAAAACAGTTACAGAGTTTAATAATGGTTGTGATAGGAGAAAACTGAGGATGGATCAACAATATTGTAGTCAATCGGAGTCAATCACCACCTTCCGGAGACACCTGAAACCCCACCTCTTTAAGGAATACCTGGGATAGGATAAAGTAATCCTTCTACCCCCCCCCCCCCCAAAAAAAAAAGATTTAGATGCACTATTGTAAAGTGGTTGTTCCACTGGATATCTTAAGGTGAATGCACCAATTTGTAAGTCGCTCTGGATAAGAGCGTCTGCTAAATGACTTAAATGTAAATGTTAAATGTAGTTACTCCACAATACTAACCTAAATGACAGAGTGAAAAGAAGGAAGGCTGTACAGAATAAAAAACATTCTAAAACATGCATCCTGTTTGCAACAAGGCACTAAAGTAATACTGCAAAAAATGTGTCAAAGCAATTAACTTTTTGTCTTGAAAACAAAGTATTGTGTTCGGGGCCAATCCAATAGAACACATTACAGAGCACAACTTTTCCCCATATGTTCAAACATAGTGGTGGCTGCATCATGTTATGGGTATGCTTGTCATCGTTAAGGACTAAGGAGTTTTTCAGGATAAAAAGAAATGGAATGGAGCTCAGCACAGAAAAAAATCCTAGAGGAAACCCTGGTTCAGTCTGCTTTCCACCAGACACTGTGAGACAAATTCACCTTTCAGCAGGATAATAACCTAAAACACAAGGCCAAATCTACACTGGAGTTGTTTACCAAGAAGACAGTGAATGTTCCTGAGTGGCCGAGTTACAGTTTTGACTTAAATCTACTTGGAAATCTATGACAAGATCTGAAAGTAGTTGTCTAGCAATGATCCACAACCAATTTGACTGAGTTTGAAGAATTTTGAAAAGAATAATGAGCAAATGTCACACAATCCAGGTGTGCGAAGCTCTTAGAGACTCTGCCAAAGGTGATTCTAACATGTATCTACAGTCATTTGACTGCAGGAAAGGGCTACGCAATAAGGCTCGAGGGAGTATGGTATATGGCCAATATACCACGGCTAAGGGCTGTTCTTAGGCGTGATGCAACACAGAGTGCCTGGATACTGCCCCTTAGCCGCAATATAGTGGCCATATACCAAATACCCCCGTGGTGCCTTATTGCTATGATAAACTGGTTACGAACTTAGTTAGAACAGTAAAAAGTACTTTTTTTGTCTGATATACCACGGCATTCAGCCAATCGGCATTCAGGGCTCGAACCACCTGGTGTAATGGTTTCTATTGAGAAGTAGAGGAGTCAGGCGCAGGACACAGGAATAAGTGTAAACAAAATGTGTTTACTCAAATTTATCAATAAACTTCTCACAGAAAATAACATGGTTCAAAAAAAAAAAAAAAACACCAACAACCACAAGACAGGAAACAATCACAGACAAGACAAACAGGAAGGGCAGAGGTTTAAATAATGAACATAATTAGGGAAATCAAAAACAGGTGTACACAATAAAGACAAAACCAAACGAACAGTGAAACATCGATCGGTGGCAACTAGTAAGCCGGTGACGTCGACCACCGAACGCCGCCCGAACAAGGAGAGGGGCCGACTTCGGCGGAAGTCGTGACACCTGGTTTATAATACACATTTTGCCATGAGGCTGAGAGAAAAATATCCTGTTTTAAAGCTCAGGAATTCTTAAAAGATGGGACAATTTCAACTTTCATTCTACAAATATTTGTCTCGATTTTGATGAGACCAAAGCATCAGCTATCTCACCCTGTAAAGGAATAACCCCCTAATTTAGTCCATTTATTTTCCCCATAAAATGCAACTATCTGGATTTATCTCAACTTCGTCCAACACCATAAAAGGAATGTAAATTGTACAGTTATTGTCCAAGAAGTGTTTAAAGGCCTTGATTGTTTCATTCTAATATTAGATTATTCAAATATGTAATACAAATCTCCAAACTTATTTTTTTATTTGTTTTGTAGCACGATGAAATTCGTTAGCGTTAGCATTTTGGCACGTTAGCATGTTTTAGATTTAGAACATTACATATCTATAGAGTAAACATGAGGCCTAGCACAGTAAATACTTCCGTTGTTTAAGCAGAACAGTGATTACACATTTTTTCAGAATATTGACAAAAAAACAATGATTGACTCCATTAGTGACGGAGTAGATAACAGATACTCAAAACAGACATATTTTTGCCTCTAAAAATTCAATACAAACATTTGTAAAATATAAAAAATTATTCATTTGAAAATCCCCAATAAAAACACAACCATTCAATCAGATGTGTCAGCACACTGACGGAGTTTACATTTAAAAACAAACCTGATGGAGTCGACATTAAAAAACAAACCTGATGGAGTCAACATTAAAAACAAACCTGATGGAGTCGACATTAAAAAACAAACCTGATTGAGTCAACATTAAAAACAAACCTGATGGAGTCAACATTAAAAACAAACCTGATGGAGTCGACATTAAAAAACAAACCTGATGGAGTCAACATTAAAAACAAACCTGACGGAGTCGACATTAAAAACAAACCTGACGGAGTCAACATTAAAAAACAAACCTGATGGAGTCGACATTAAAACACAAACCTGATGGAGTCAACATTAAAAAACAAACCTGACGGAGTCAACATTAAAAAACAAACCTGATGGAGTCGACATTAAAACACAAACCTGATGGAGTCGACATTAAAACACAAACCTGATGGAGTCGACATTAAAAACAAACCTGATGGAGTCAACATTAAAAACAAACCTGATGGAGTCAACATTAAAAACAAACCTGATGGAGTCAACATTAAAAACAAACCTGATGGAGTCGACATTAAAAACAAACCTGATGGAGTCGACATTAAAATCAAACCTGATGGAGTCGACATTAAAAACAAACCTGATGGAGTCGACATTAAAAACAAACCTGATGGAGTCGACATTAAAAACAAACCTGACGGAGTTGATGTTTTGAAGAAAAAAACTAGATTATAAAACCTAATTAAAACCTAATTAAATGTAACAAACGATAAACCAAAATTCCAATTCTACAGTATATTAATCTATCAGGCAGGTAGAGTTGCCAGTTTATGTTTGTGACCATGGTGATTTCAATATAATTTGTTTAAATCATTTAAAAGTGGAGAACCTTTACAGACCATTTGTGGGTTTGTTGTTCCACATGTAATGAGGACATGAATAAGGGATCTGTATGGCATAGCTGGCCCTGTGTCACGTCCTGACCAGTAAAAGGGGTTATTTGTTATTGTAGTTTGGTCAGGGCGTGGCAGGGGGTGTTTGTTTTGTGTGTTTCGGTGTTTTTGGTTTATGTTCTATGTTATCTATTTATATGTGTTTATCTAGTTTTCTATTTCTATGTGGGGTTTTTGGCAATGACCTCCAATTAGAGACAGCTGGTTGTTGTTGTCTCTAATTGGAGGCCATATTTAGTTGGGGTTGTTTTCTCTTGTGTTTTGTGGGTGGTTATTTTCTGTATAGTCTGTGTGCCTTACGGAACTGTTTTCGTCATCAGTTTATTTTGTTTAAGTGTTTTCTTTAATAAAGAAAGAAGATGAGCACTTTACCCGCTGCGTTTTGGTCCAATCCTTACGACGCCTATGACACCCTGCTCATTCCTGATTCATTTAGGATTTTAGACAAATATGACAAAGTTGACCAAATCTCCGGATACATCTTGTAGGAATCACAATTGTGAGAGAAATATGATTTAAAGTCACAGCCCTTAGCCGTGGTATATTGGCCATATACCACACCCCCTCGAGCCTTATTGCGTAGCCCTTTCCTGCAGTCAAATGACCAAATCGCCCTCTTTTGACCTCATGGGTGGAATGATTAATTAAATATAGTGTGAAGGGTGGGGGGTTCTGGTCCTGCTTGGACCTCGTACCAGCTGGCCACTAAACTGGCTACACCACTCGCCTGGCATTTGTTTTTATCGATCGCAATCGACTGGTCGGTCTCCAAGGGAATCGACTGGTCGGTCTCCAAGGCAATCGACTGGTCGGTCTCCAAGGCAATCGACTGGTCGGTCTCCAAGGCAATCGACTGGTCGGTCTCCAAGGCAATCGACTGGTCGGTCTCCAAGGGAATCGACTGGTCGGTCTCCAAGGCAATCGACTGGTCGGTCTCCAAGGCAATCGACTGGTCGGTCTCCAAGGGAATCGACTGGTCGGTCTCCAAGGCAATCGACTGGTCGGTCTCCAAGGCAATCGACTGGTCGGTCTCCAAGGCAATCGACTGGTCGGTCTCCAAGGCAATCGACTGGTCGGTCTCCAAGGCATTCTAGTCGATCACCAAACATTTTTGTAAAAAAAAAAAAAAAAAAAAAAAAAAAACGATAAAGCGTCCTACTTGTATTATTCGTGTTGGCTGTTGAAGGTAGATGCACTTGATTTAGCAGCCCAAGAGCAGGGTAGGCACAGTGTTCCCATTTTGAAACATTTGACTAGTCTGAAGGTAGACCTCCGCCTACTAGACAGGCCCAGAGAGCAAGTCATGTATCTATCATACCGCTGGCTACTGTTCCGATAAGCTTGTTTTGTTATTATTATCGGAGCGTGTCTTTTTTTTAATATCGATTAATATTATTGAACTTTCTCTGGTCATAGGAGTAACAACATGAATTGGTGCATGTGTCAGAAATAATGCAGTTCGACTTGAGTTTCGCCACCAGCTGGAAGACTAAAGTTTGATCATATACCTACATTTTCTAAAAGATCATTTCAAAATGGTCTGAGAAGAAGAATTCAAGCATAGCCAATCTGCAGTGATAATGTACTGGGCTTATAGCCTGCTGCACAAACCTCACTGCTACAGAACTGGTTTCATTGGTGAATGTTGCATAGGCTTTTTACGTTTTTTTAAGTCATGTTTTTAAAAACAATGTGAGCGGTAGATCTCAGCTTGTATTTTAACTCAGAAAGGGACCATGACACAGAAAAAGGTAGGTGACCACTGGTCTAAAACTACAAAAGCTGTAAAAAAAATAAAATAATAATAAAAACCTACCTCTGGTGGACTTAAATTGAACGTCTCAGCTATTTTCCCGTAGAGTTCTTTAACGTTATTAAATCCATCGATTCTTCCGGTGGGGCTGCCGTGGGCGAGCTGAGTGTGGAACACTAGTTTGGGCCGCAGGTTAGCAGGTGGCGGTGGGAGACCCGCTCCGTTTACTGTCGACTTCACCGAGCTGCCCGCGGCGTGTCCACCGACCTCCTCATTCTCCACCAGGTTCGAGCTTTCTCTCGACTTGTTCTTCTTTCGTCTCAGTCCTAAAGGCATCGTGTGGTGTCGTTAATAAATCGGTTTTTTGCTCGGTTGATATATTCCGGTGTCCTGTCTGTTCCGGCTAGAACATTGGTGTGGTGTCTTCCACAAATCCTCCTTCCTTCCGCCTTTACCTCGACTTGACTGACTGTCCTTTTCTCCAGGTTCGACTTTGTTCTTCGACAGTGAGTTTATTAATGATCAACTTGTCAACTCAACACCTGATTTGATCATTAAACAGTAGGTCATATTCAACAGGTAGGTGATGTCCACCGGGCTGTATAAAATACACAGGCTGCTCGGCCGGGAACAACAGCGACTCTGTTTCAGTCTGCTGTGCGGGGAAAGGAGGCTTGTCTGTGGGCAGGAGTCCTGGCGGCGGGGCGGTGTATCTCTGCGCCATAGACCTGCCTGCCTGCCCGTCTTCTTCACTCGAAACAACACGCATACAAAAGGACATACAAAGTACACATTTTGTTACTATAAACGCTTACAACTGTTACCACTGCTGCGTACACTTCACTTTGTTGAATTTATTGATTTTAACTTCCCTCAACCCTATAATTATATCTATTGTTTTATTAGCAAATCCTTCAAATTATTAATGTCAATTCATCTGGTTTTTGCCTGTCCGCGACTATTCTCTTGCCTTCCTCTTTGGATTAATAAACATTGTAAGACTCCAACCATCTGCCTCCAGTTTCTGCATCTGGGACTCTATATAGGGAATAGGGTGCATTATATTGGGAATAGGATACAATATATAGGGAATAGGGTGCACTATATAGGGAATAGGGTGCACTATATAGGGAATCAGTTAAGTACACTTAGCTCCTATAAATCTGGCTGGTGCATTATATAGGGAATAGGGTGGACTATATAGGGAGCACTATATTGGGAATAGGGTGCACTATATAGGGAATAGTGTGCACTA